>NC_051403.1:31848006-31854445 GCF_015228065.2 Penaeus monodon
TTTTTTTGTAAGGGGGGCCCTTTTTAAATTTTTTTTGGGACAACACCGGGGTCAAAGTTGCCCCCCCCCTTAGGTTTCCCCTTTCCGGATTTTGGGAGAATCTTTTGAGGGGTTTTTTACCTGGGGAAAACTATTTCCACGGCTTTCCTTTTGACAGGCTCGGATTTCTTTGCCGGGGAAAAAGGACGGACCTGAGCCTTTGCTTGGGGGGCTTCTTCTCACGGAGGCACAGGGATTTGGTGCGCGGGAGTTTTCACTGTTGAGGCCTCGGACCCTTTTTAATGGGCTCCAAAGCCCTTACTTTTAGGAGAGTCTCCTCAATAGACCCCTCACCCACTTTTTTGGTGGAACTTTTCCCCAGACCATTTCACAATTGAGGAATGAGGTTTAAGGAATGGCAGAGTGTGTGGGGGTTAAGAAGCTTTGGGGGAACGAGTTGGGGTTGGAAGAGGAGGGTAAACCGAACAAGGAAACCTTTGGCTTTGCAAACGCAATGGGCTGTACTTAACCTGGGGGAAAAACTAACTTTCTCCTTATTCAATACTTCTTTTTCAAATTTGTCCCTTTTTACATTGTTTTGAAAAAGCTTCAGAGCTTCTTTGCAGTGGTAATAAATTTTTTGGGGCCCGGGGACGTTGTCACCCTTTTTGATACCTGTTGTACCACACTTTAACATACTTTGGTTGCCATTTTCCTTTAAAAAACGGCAAAAGTTGGTTCCATCCCCAAACCCGGCGTGGAAGCACAAACTTACCTTGTGAGGGTACTGTAGTGGATGTCGGGTTGAAATAAAAAGTTTTAAACAAAAAATTTATGGATTTCCCCTTTGGCAGCCAAACCTCGTATTAAGATAAATTTTCCCCTTTCAGAGAAAAACTCTATGGTGCCTCACTCCAATTTAAGTAGGGCTATAACTCTCCTGCCTTTAATAGAGCTAAATGGATGGACGAAGCTAGTTAAACCCTGACTGTAAGGGGCAAGACACCATCCCCTCTTATGGAAAAAAGGGGGCCCCGGGATGTCCTAGGAGCGGGGATTTTTATTTTTACATTTATATTTTTTTCTCCTGTTTTATTTTTCGTGTTATTTTTGGAACCCTATTAGAATTTTAGAGAGCACTTCTGTGAATGCCACGTTTTCCCATGTGGGAGTGCCGCTTTAAGGGGTTTGTGGCTTGAAAAACCAAAAACGAAAAAAAACTAATTTAGTTATAGCTCCAATTTTCTTTTAATTAGTTTTAAAAGTTATTACATTTTTTTTACAAGAACTTAATTTTTTTAAAACAAACTTATCTTTTAAGGGATATTTTCCCACCTAATTGTTAGGGTTTGCCTGGCGAAAGAGAAAAAAAAAGATTCTAGCACATAAAAATTCGCACCTTGCTACATGTGTTCCTTGGGAGCACAGATGTATAATTAGGCGATTCTCAGCTTCTCGAGCCAGCTGCTGCGGCTGAGGGGGAGGGGCCCCCAGGGTGGGGTGTACTCTCTTTTTTTTTGGGGTCCCCTTTTTTTTTGGATATATGGGATCTGATTACAGCGCACCTTTTAGCAAGGTGTTGTGGTTTGAGAACTGTTTTTTCAGTGGCAGAGTATTCATCTAGAGGAATATACACTCGAGCGAGTGAATAATAAGCCGTTTCTCTTTTACTTTGGTATAATGGCTTCAATTTTTTATAAATTTTAAGTTTCAAAAGGAACTAGTATTCAGTTCTCTTTTTAGTTTTTGGGTTTTTAAAAAATATGGTTCTTTTTCTTATTAAAACCCTTTTTAATTTAAAACCTTTTCTTTATAAAAAAATTTGGTTTTTGGATGTTTTTTTTTTTCTTATTCTTAGCAAATTTTAAAAAATTTATGGCTTTGTGTTGACCTGTAAGGGAAGTAAAAACTGATGAGCTTTTTTATGCCTGTAAAGGGGAAATAAAACTGATGAGCTTTGCTGACGACCTGTAAGGGAATAAAAAATGATGAGCTTTGCTGACGACCCGTAAGGGAATAAAAACTATGACTTTTTTTGACTGACCTTTTAAAGGGAAAAAAAATGAGAGCTTTGCGAATGATTTTAAGGGAATAAAAATGAGCTTTGCTGATTACCTGGGGATAAATTTTTTAATTTCCCAAAAAAGCCTTATCTTAAACCTTTTAAAAGGTGAAATCCCTGTGCTGCCTCCCCGCTCTTAGCATTCTTTTGTCTCGCTGGGTTGATACATTTTACACTACACACACTCCAAATTTGAACATGGCCTTCCCTCATTTCCAAACAAGGGAAAATGAGGACAGTCAATCTTCTCCCAAAAACACACCTCGTTCCTGTAAAAGGGGTTTTGGGCAGTGATTTTCTACTGGGGGTACATTCTTACATTTTAAACAAAAATAATGGAAAAAAATTTCTAAGGACGTAACTAATTTTCCACCCCAAACTTAACTGACTCTGGAAGGGACTAACGTTTCAAAAGAAGGAGAGCTGGGTCGACGTTCCAAACCAGCAATTTTTTCTTAAAATTTTTTTACTCCCACACTTTAAAAATTTTTTAGTTCCTCTAACATTTTCCTCCTCAAATACCTCAAGGTCTCAGGAAAAAGACTCCCCTTTACATAATTGAGGAAACTGACCCCCCGGGAATGTCGATTTGCACCGGGTCACTCTGTCTGGGGGGCAAAACCCTCAACTATCGGGCTACCATCTCGCTGTGGGGGGTTTGGGTAATGTGCATCCCTCAAAAATTTTTTTTGATGTACTTCAAAAATATCAAGATCCATGATGTACCCCCCACAATGGTCTTCACACTAGGTACTTATATATGTTTAACTTTCATACTTACCAAAAAGATTTCCTTAAGGATGGAGATTTTTCTCCTTACCTATTTGGGAAAACCATTCGATTCCTATTCTGCCCTTTGGAAGCGGGAAAAGGTTCCGGGTGACATGTGATTTTCCAAGGGGAATGGCCAGGGATTATGTAGGTTATCAGGGAGAGAGCTAGATCTTTGTAAAATTTATCATAAAAATTAGAATTCTTCATTTCCTACCCATCATGGAGCCCAATGAGGGGAAGCTATGGGTTTGGGGTTAAAAAATCCCCCAACAGCCACAAGGTATGGGGAATATACCACCCAAATTTACGTACTGATGGCATTGGGGACCTATCGCCCCCGACAAAACTGCAGTTTGACCATACCATATTTGACCAAGGACTTGACCGGGTCTTGTCAACCACCTTTTAAACCAAATGAGGCCCAAAAAGAGGTTTTGCGTAGCTGCAGGGCACTATGCGATCTTTTAAACCCTCCGGGCCCTCCTGTCCCCTAGTAAAACGGAATGCCATGCATGGCAAAAGACCGTTTGAAGTTCTCCCTGTTCCAAGATGGAATGAATCGGGGGTTAGTGCACACCCCCTCTCTTACTCTTGGTCACCTTTTTCTCATCCCTATGGTGGCCCCCCCAAAATTGGGTACCTTCTGGTTGGCTCACCAGATCATGGACCTCAACCCCCCCCCATCAAGGGGGGCTCTGTTAGGGGGGTGCGGGCATTGTGTATCCCTGCTGAATTTTCTAAAGGCTGGGGTGAACCATGTTTGGGGGCGCTTTTCAGTCTTACTGCCATCTGGCATTCCAGTACCTTTCCCCCTCCCTTTGAGGGCAGGTCTCCTCCCCACTCACTACCGGGCAAAGTTTCACCCACACTTTCTGAAACGGATCCGCAACCCACCTACTAGCATCAGGATGGGGCATCTAGTTTCGCCTGGAAAAGTCCACAATAACCGTATACTGTGTTGGGTAAGTGGAACACCATCATAGTTTGGTTGTGGTTGTTGCAGCCCAATTGACCTCAAAAGGCATTTGACTCAGTGCTCGAGAAGCTATGGGAGATTCGAACTCAGGACTTCCGACACGGATTATTGGCCTAATAGCAATCCATATACTTTAAAAAGTGCTGCAAAAAGTTGTGGGGGGCCCGTCAAACTCCCCTTTCCCCGTTAATTCAGGGGGAGGCAAGGTTGTGTCCTTGCACCAACCTTTTAAAACCCTATGGACTGGATATGGGCAGAGCTACTGGCCCAAAATTTAGTGCCGATGATGTTGCTATCCTATCTAGACCCGGGGTCCTGTGGCGGCCTTGTGCACTTAGCAATGAGGCGAAGCCCTTGGGGCCCAGAAATCTCCCAGACCAAGACCCAAAATTTGGGCTTTGGGGCCTATTAGGGGAACCCGTTCAGTCGATCCATGCTTTGGCGGGATGTTGAAGTCACAAAGGTTTACATACCTTGGTAGCGAAAACCATATTCGGGCTGTCAACCAAGAATTTAAAAACGAATTGGGCTGGAACAGGACCATGAAATTGTCAAAGATATTTGGAGATGTACACCTATGCGAGGGAAGGGGTACCTGTCCTTTTTTAAAACCTTGTACTCCAGTTTTGCTCTTGGGGAAATGAAACCTCCCTGCTATTATGCGGGAGTTCCCTCTTTTATGCTTTTTTTAACAAATCCTTTTCCGGTCATGGGGGACAGTGGCAAAACCACGTGTCCAACCGAGGGGTACACCATGAGACTGGCATGGGCCCGTTACTTGATAATCCGGGATCGCCCCCTCGGGTTATGGGACCTAGCTCTTTTCCCCGTGGATGACCCCGCCCATAGGTTTTTCTCCTTGGAGACAAACCGGTCGGAGGAGGCCTGCAGGTACCCGGAGGTCATAATTATATATATTAAAATATATATTATATATATTTATATTAATTTATTCATATCATATTATATATATATATATATATAATGTATATATATTTATATGAATAAGTTTTATATATATAATGGGTTTTTACATATACCCATACATAATACATATTATATATATATATATATTATTTATATATATATATATATATATATATATAATATTTTTAAATTTTATATACACACACCATTATATATATTTTTTATTTGTTATATATAATATGTTTTTTTTTTTTATATTTTGTATGTGTTGATTTTAATATTTAAATCATATATATATATATATATATATATATATATATTATATATATATATTATAAAATTTATATATATAATTTAATAATATATATTTTAAAAAATTTAATATATAATTTTATATATTATATATATATTAATTATTGTATATTATAATATTGTATATTAAATATTTTATATTTATTAATATAATTTATACAAATACTATAAAATTACATATAATGTATTTTTAATAGTCACACACACACACACACACACCACACACTTTTAATAATATATTAATATTTTATATATTAATTTATAAAAAATTTCTATATCTATACTATAAAAAGTATATAATAAAAAAAATTATATAATATATTATATATATATAATATATATATGTTTAAATAATTATAGAATAGATAGTAGATGTATGTACTTTTTCTCCCTCTTTCTCCTCCTCTCTCTCTCTCTCTCTCTCTCTCTCTCTCTTCTTTTAATATATATATATATATATATATATTATTAAATTAAAATATATATATATTTTATATATGTGTTATAGTGTATATATGTATTTATATATTTTATATATGTTTATAAATATATATTTTTATATTGTATGTTTTTATAATATAATATATATTATGTATCTATCTATTACCACACACACACATATTCATACATACGT
This sequence comes from Penaeus monodon, assembly GCF_015228065.2. Taxonomy (NCBI): domain Eukaryota; kingdom Metazoa; phylum Arthropoda; class Malacostraca; order Decapoda; family Penaeidae; genus Penaeus; species Penaeus monodon. Next base: position 31,853,671 of record NC_051403.1, read on the forward strand.
ATATTTTTATATTATATTATATATATATATTATAATATATATATAATATTATATTTTAATTCTGTGTGTGTGTGTATTATACAATTATATATATTTATTATAGATAGGGGACCAGACAGCGGAACCCACATCAAGCGCTTTTTTCATTTCTGAGCTTTCGGAATCAGTAACTTGTCCATCATCAGAATCTGCATTTACAAAGGAAAATTTTTTGAAAAAAACTAAGTACATAAAGTCAAGGAATAGAAAAGGGAATTTGGGTTTCAGTTTAAAAAATGATCTTCACCAACCAAAACTATTCTTCTTTTTTTCCCACAAAAGGTTCCTAAACATTACGCTCAAAAATAACGTCGGCACGCCCAAAAGACACAGTCACATACTCCATTCCACCTTAAGAATAATCGAAGCCCAAAATTTTTTATTTTTTTTTTTGTTTTTTATTTTCTCCCAACTTTTACTTTTATCATTCCTGTTGCTGGGGTATCTTTTTCTTTTTTTCGCTGCAATTTATATTCATAGGGCCGCGGGGGCCGAGGGTTAGAGCATCGGATCTAACTATCACAGGCAACCGGTTCGAGGGTTCGAGTCCCGCCGGGGCGTTTTCCCTTTGGGAAGGAACTTCACCCCGATTGCCTCCTAGCCACTGGGTGGCCAAGCCAGCCCAGTCAGTGCTGGCCCCCCCAAAATCCCCAACCCCCGGGGAAAAAATAAGAAATTGATACCTAAAAAAAAGGGTACCCCGGCCAAAAATCCCCCGAAAAAAAAATGGGGAAAC
>NC_051403.1:31859545-31864545 GCF_015228065.2 Penaeus monodon
GATGATGATGTGATGATGTATGATGATGATGATGGTGGTCGGTGTGATGATAATGATGATAGTGGATGGTGATGATGATGGTGATGATGATGGTGGTGGAGTGGTGTGATGATACGTGACGATGATGACAATGATGGTGGGGGTGTGGCTCTCAGGATAATCGATCGAGATGATGATGCTGATTGTGGTGTGGTGGTGGTCTATGATGACTGGTATGATGACGATGATGATGATGATTATGGTTGTGTGGTGTTGATGAGATGATGACGATGAATGACATGACTGATGGATATGATGGTGATGATGATGATTGATGAATTGATGATGGTGGTCGTGGTGGGTGGTGGTGATGATGATGATGATCGTATGCTGATGAATGATGATTGCTGATGGGTGTGCGGTGGTGGTGGTGGTAGGTGATGATAATGATGATGGTGATGAATTTCTCTATGATGATGATGGTGATGATGTTGGTGATGATGATGATGATGGTGGTGGTGGTGGTTAGTGGTGGTTTTTTGGGAATGATGATTACTCGGGTGATGATGATGATGATGATGGTGGTATGCTAATCGAGGATGATGATGATTGATGATGATGGGATGATGAATGGTGGTGGTGGTGGTGATGATAATTGAGTGTGATGATGATGGTGATGACTTGATGGTGACTGATGGTGATGATTGTCTGATGATGGTATGATGATGACGACAATTAATGATGATGATGATGATGAAGATGATGAGGAAGATGATGGTGCGCGTGTGCTGTCGGGTGATGATGAGAATGATGATGATGATGATGGATGGTGGTGATGATGATGACGATGATGATATAACGGTGGTCTCTGTGGTGGTGGTCAATGATAATGATGCGTGATGATGACTGGTGAATGATGATGATGGTGATGATGTGGATGATGGTGATGATGTGATGATGAGGAACGACATGATGATGATGATGATGAAGAATGAAGATGATTCGATGACTCGTGATGGTGATGATGTGATGATGGTAGTGTGATGATGATGATGATGATGACGATGAGACGATGTATGATGATCGGTATGACTGATGATGATGGTGATTATGTGAGGATGATATGAGGATGAGTTGACGATGAATGATGATAATAATGATGACGGTGATGATGATGATGATGATGATGATGATGGTGGTGGTAGTGGTGGTGGTGATGATGATGATGAGGATGATGGTGATGATGATGATGGTGGTGGTGGTGGTGATGATGATGATGATGATGGTGATGATGATGATGAAGTTGATTGACTGATGATGGTTTGGTGGTGGTGATGATGAATGGCAACGATGATGATTACCGATGATGACGATACGATGATGATATGGTGATGATAATGATGACGAAGAGGAAAGATTGATATGGATGATGAAGATGATATGCATTTTGGTGATCGATGAGGATGTGATGATGATGGTGGTGGTAGTGGTGTCTCTGGGGTGATGAATGATTGATAATGATGGTGATGATGATGGATGATTGTGGAGGGTGAGGTGATGCGATGAACAATGGTGGTGTGGTGGTAGTGGTGGTATGATGATGTGATGGGTGATGATGATGATGATGATGATGAAGATGAAGATAAGATGAAGACGTGAATGAGATGAAAGATGCAAGATGATGTGGTATGATGACACGATTTGATGATGATGATGAGGAAGGTATGATGAAGATTGATCTGATGGTGATTATGATGATGATGATGATGACGGCGATGATGATGATGATGATGATGATGATGATGATGATGAAGATGATGGTGGATGATGGTGGTGGTTGGTGAGATAATTATGATAGTTGGAAAAAAATTGATGATGACTCTCATATGATCGATGATGGTGTGGTGTGGTGAATGATGACGAGATGATGATGGTGATGATCGATGTACATGAATGATGGTTGGTGGTGGTGGATGATGATTATGATGAATACGAAGATGATAATGATGATGACACGTCGTGATGTTGATGATGATAATGATCGGCTGATGATGATTGCTGATGATTGGTGATGATGATGTAGGATGCGATGATGAAGATCTGGATGGATGATGACGATGATGCATGATGGTGATGATATAATGATGATGATGACGATGACGATTGCACGATGACGATGAATGATGGATGATGAATGGATATAATGATGTGATGATGATGATCGATGATAACGGTGATGATGATGATGGTGGTGATGATGGTGATATGGGGATGTGATGACAATGATGGTGATGATGGTGGGGGGATTGCTGTACTGGTGATGTGGTGATTGATCGATATCGATGACCGAGGATTGATGATGACTATGGTGTGTACTTGTGATTCGATGATGAGGATCGATCGATGGTGATGATGGTGACTGATTTGATGATGATGATGCATGATGATGGTGATGATGATGATGAATGAGATCGATGATGATGATGATGAAAGATGAAGATGAAGATGAAGTATGAAGATGATGATGATGATGATGATGATGATATGTGATCGATGTATGGTGGTGGTGGTGATGGGGGTGGTGGTGACTGAAATGAATAATGCGTGATGATGATGATTGTGATGGTGATGATGATGAAATGATGATGATTATGGTGATGATGATGATGTGATGGGTGATGATGATGATGGATGGTATGAATGATGATGATGATGATTACGATGATGATGATGATGATGAGGATGAGCATGATGATGATGATGATGATGATGATATGTATGATGAAAAAGCAACAACAACCCTACAAAACAAAATGATGATAATAATATTAACAACATAATAATGAGAACATCAACAAAAATAGATACAAATTAGGCAACCAACAATAATGAAAATTATATTAATACCAATGATGATAATGATGATATTATGATGATCGATGATGATGATGATGATAATAATTAATATAATAATAATAATAATGATCATAATACATAATAATAATATAATAATACTATAAAAATAATAATAATAATAATAATACTAGTTAATAATAACTAACAATAATAATAAATAGAATAATAATAATAATAATAATAATAATATGATAATAATATATCATATTGCCAACTAACAAAAATTTATAATAATAGTAGTTAATTGAAACAGATATTGATAATACTATTAAGGATTGTAGGATAATAATGATAATTGATATACTAGTCTCGTCGTAATGCTTGATGATGTTGATAATGAAAATGATAATGATAATGGTAATGCTAACACTAATACTGATAAAGATACTAACTACTAATGATAATGATCATAAGAGTAATAATAATGATAATAATAATTAGTGATGATAACAGTAACAAAGATTAAGCCGTGATGATGATGACGATTGACACGTAAAAGCAATTGACATACAACGTAATTTATAATACTGTAAAACAAATATCACGTAATTATAATGAAATGAGGATGATGTCTATGAAATCAGTTAATACTGATATCTTGCCAATACGGTTTATCCTCACCTTCCACTTTCGTTTTTGGCCCCTTAAAATTTTCGACAGGCAAAATTCGCTTTACGCTACTGTTTGGCAGTTTATAATAGTCAATAGTGACAACGTTAAAGAAAATATCATTCGTGGATAGGTGATTGTATGTCAATTCTCCTTCCCTCAATCATTATCATTACCCCCCATCGATACATCTTCCCTGTTGTCTGTATGGAGTCCGTGGTCATGCTTCCACGAACAGCCAGGCGCACCCTTTGAGCAAGGCGTTTCATTCATACAAAGGCAGAAGGGCTGGTCCCTTAAATGCCTCCCGACACGCTCCCACTCCGTGTTTTCAAGAGGGAAATATTTCGTTTCGGAATTCGCCGCCCGTGTCCTCTTCCCCTGCATGGAGTCTCTACCCTAAGCACGGCCCAGCAGGAGTGCTTGAATTTTCTTAACCCGGAGGTGCGGCATGCTGGAATTATCACCAAAAATTTTGCTGCGTATAAATTTCAGATACGGTGATGGCTTTAGCTTCAAATAACCGTGACGCTTTCCCTTCCGTTAATTATGGTAGACAGAGGCAGTGCCGAAGCAAAAAAAAACCACAGATAACCTTTGCATGAACAAATGTTAAGTCTAATCCTTTTAAAAACCATGAGAGGAACCAACGGCGGAGCTGGGCAAAGTGTCTGACTGTTGGGTGGTTATAAGGACTACATTTACTCTGGTAAATCTGGTCCTTTTTCTGAATCTTAAAGTTGCTAATTATTACCTCACTGACAGTGAAATATATCACAATTAGTGAGAGCCATTAGTAACGGTATTACTATTACTATACAAATTGGCCATCACGTCATTATGCACAAGTTTGATACTTAATAATAGAGTCATGATATCCTCCAAAAACGACTTATTAACAAGTATGGGTAAATCCAAATTGGATTTGACATTGGAATATCTCTAGTTCTTTGTCTGTCTGGCGCTGGTGACCTCGACACCGGCCAACACCTATCGTGCGCGGTCCCCTCACCGGTTTACGGCAGACCAAAAGATAAAAGCTTATTATTGCTGGGGAATTTTATACACCCGGATCATTCAACCGAAAAAGCGTGAAATCCTCTTTGGCGTTGTGCGCAATAGTTTCTGGGCAGGCAGAATGCTGAAGTCCACTCTTTATTAATGGACGTCAAAATCAAGGTGGGTAACTCTCGACTGAGTTTTTACGGTCGTCGTTGATACAAACTTTACCAAGTATCGATCATTACTTTGCTGTTATACGGAAAACGAACGCCGAGTCTTCTCCTCATTCTTTAGAAAATACAAAGAAACGTTTCTTCGTAATTTCTATAAGGATTTCCTGCCATCATCGGTGTCCAAGCTCTGCGTTTTACCCTAACCTAATGAGAAATAATATTGCTACACGGAAGCACATGTCCTTTGTGCGTGAGGTCAACCAGTGGAGGGCCGTCAGCGATGCCTTAGTACATGTCTTTTTAAAGGGCAAGGGCTCCTGC
>NC_051403.1:31874545-31877045 GCF_015228065.2 Penaeus monodon
CGAACTTTTGCCTGTCGTAAATTTTAAGGGGCCAACGAAGTGAAGGTGAGGATAACCGTATTGGCAAGATTATCAGTATTACTGATTTCATAGACATCATCCTCATTCTCATTATCATTACGTATTTATTTGTTTACAGTTATTAATATTACGTTGTCAATGCTTTTACGTTGTCAATGTCATCATCATCATCGGCTTAATCTTTGTTACTGTTATCATCACTAATATTATTATCATTATTATTACTCTTATTATCATTATCATTAGTGTTAGTATCTTTATTAGTATTAGTTTTATCATTACCATTATCATTATCATTTTCATTATCAACATCATCAACATTATCAATAATAGTATTATCATTATCATTATCATCATCATTAATAGTATTATCAATATCTTTTCATTACTACTATTATTATAATTTTTGTTGTTGCTATTATTATTATTATCGTTATTATTATTATTTATTATTATTATCATTATTATTATTATTATTATTATTATTATCATCATCATCATTATTATCATCATCATCGTCATCATTATCATCATTGTTATTAATATAATTTTCATTATTTTGTTGCCTAATTAGTATCATTATTTTTGTTGATGTTATCATTATTATTGTTGTTAATATTATTATCATTATTTTTGTTTTGTTGTTGTTGCTTTTTCATCATCATCATCATCATCATCATCATCATCACCATCATCATTCATCATACCATCATCATCATAACCATCCCCCACCATCATCATCATCATCACCATCATTATCATCATCATCACCATCACCACCACCACCATCATCATCATCATCATCATCATCATCACCATCATCACCATCACCACCACCACCACCATCATCATCATCCATCATTTCATCATCGTCATCATCGTATCATCATCATCACATCACCACAACCACAACCATCATCATCATCATCATCGCCATCATCACCATCATCATCACCACCACCACCACCAGCTCCATCATCATCATCATCATCACCATCATCATTATCATCCCCACCACCACCACCACCATCTCATCAACCATCATCACCCATCATCACCACTACCTCATCAAAATTATCATCACCACCACCACCATCATCCCCATAAATCATCATCATCATCATCACCACCACCCCCACCACCACCACATCATCTCTCTCACCATCACATCATCATCCACACACCTCATCATATCTCATCATCCCCAACATCATCCATCACCCTTTTTCATCCTCCTCATCATCTTCATCATCATCACCATCATCATCATCGTCATCATTCATCATCACCATCATCATCATCATCTTATCTCTATCCCATCTTTATTTTCATCTTCATTTTTCATCTTCATCATCATCATCACCCACCATCATCATCGTCATCCCCACCCCCAAAAACCATCACATCTCATATCATTTATCATCACACATCTTCAATCATCATCATATCATTACATATCATCATCATCACCATCATATCATCATCACCATCATCATCACCATCACATCTTTCATTATCATCATTTCAATCATCATCATTATCATCATTCTCACCATCTCATCATCACCACCCCATCACATCATATAAACCCCATCATCATCTCATCATCACCACCCTACCACCCCCATCATATATCATCCCCATCACCATCACCATCATCATCATCACCTCTTTATCATCATCACAACCCAAAAAACCCACTACCACTCCCACATATCATCATCATCTCAAAACATCTCATCATCTTCATCATCTCATAAATTTTCCTCTCATCATCATATCAAAACATCATCATCATCCCCATCATCATTATCACCCACCCCCACCCCACCACCATTCATATCATCATTTCATCATTTTATCATCATCATCACCGTTATTATCTCATCATCAATTTCATATCATCGTCACCACCCTCATATCACACCATCTCATCATACACTTTAATCATCCCCACATCATATCATATCATATCACATCGTCTCATCATCGTCCTCTCCCCACCACCACAACCTCATATCATATAAACTTCATCATCACATCATCATCATATCATCATCATCACCATCATCACCATCATCATCATCCCATATCATCATCTTTTTATCATCCCCACCACCACCACCATTACCATAATATCTCACATCATCATCGTCATCGTCACACCATCATCACCATCACCCCCACCACAACCATATCATCATCATCATCATCGTCACATCACCATCATCATAAAACCCCACCCCCCCCCACCACCATATCATCATCATCTTTCATTTTCACCATATCATTATCCTCACCACCCCCACCCCATCATTATCATCATCATCATCTCGTCTCATCACCCCCCCACCACCATCATCCCATCACCTCATCACTATCATTATTACACCACCCCCCCCACCACCATCTTCATCTCATCATCACCCCACATCATCATCTCATCACCATCATCTCATCTCATCATTATCATCAAACC
>NC_051403.1:31884545-31889545 GCF_015228065.2 Penaeus monodon
CGGCTCGGCTCGCCACTTTGGAACCGGAAAAGAGCCCCGCCCCCTCGCGCGCTGTCACGGCTTTTAAAACCCCTGTGGCCCAGTTCGGTTGTCGTTGATGGGTTCATTTTCCCCAAAAGATTTTTCTTTTTTTTTCTCTCTTCAAGACGGGTCATTAATTTCGTGCAAAGATGGAATATTTTATGCAAGTTTTTGGCAATAAAACCTTCCTTCCAAACAGTATACCACCCTTAAAAAATTTTTTGCCCACACTTTTGCACAAATTTTATATAGATATTTATAAACATTTGACTAACGTCGAACTTACACCTTTTTTTTAATTTATAGTTACTTTGATTTAAATTTATAGGAATTGAAAATTATTTGAATATATAGAATGATAATGAATGAATTATAAAAAATATGATAATGAGCTAATTACAAAATTTATGTAATACAACCCCCAAGCATTTTGTGTTTTTCAATATTTTTTACCGATATTGGATATTTCGATCTTGTTTTTAATGCAAAAATTTTTTTTTTGTCTTTAGCACACACAAAAAAAAATTTATAATGAAACAAGGCAGTAATTACAGCTGAATACAACAATATTCTGCATGAGTTGAAATCGATTTTACATCTGACCGGTATAATTTTTTCCCCGTTTTATAAAACTTGTATAAAATTGTATACCCATTTAAAAGCGCACAAAAGAAAACTTTTTTCACTTTTTACTTTGCAAAAAGAGACTGCTTTTTTTTTTTTTTTTTTTTTTTTTTTTTTACAGAATAGAGAAACTCAGATGATGTAAGAAAGAAAATTAGAGAATGTGGAAAAAAAAACTCTAATTCAAGTCAAAATTTTCCCCTGAACAATGGCATTCCCAAATATAACCCCGGGGCATGAAGAACACTTTTTACCTAAATGAATCGAAAAGGCCCTTGAATTACCATCATAAAGTCTCTAGGGAGCACCTGGTGCGACCTTCCCTTGCAAAAAAACATACTTTAAAGGCCCTGCAAAATCTGGGTGAAAAGTAGTCCCCCTTGTATACGCATCACAGACAGTCACTTAAAAGTATTGTGACATTTGCAGGTGGGGGGTCGGGGCGCTGAGGCCGGGGTCGGGAACCGATGTAGACGACAAGGAGTCCCCGGACAAATACAAAGCTATAAAAAAGGCTTCGATATCTGCATCAATCAGTTATTGTTGAGGCAAGCGTAGCCAAAAAAGGACTGGGGGACCACCTGTTCCCGATATCCCCCTGGGCCCTGTTTTTGTATTGCCACACCATCCCCCCACGCCCCCCCCTCGACCCTATGAATGAAGTCTGGCAGGTCCCATTCCTAGTGGCGTGTGGGCGGGGTTGGGTGCTCCAGGTGGGGGTTTCGACGTAAGAAAATTTGATCGGACGAGGACGACCTGAAGACTAGAGATTCGCAGGGCATGAGCTGGGGAGAGGAAGGGGGGGTGGTTGAAACTCCCACCTCCCCAAGCGCCGCTCCCTTCAATTTTTTAGGGCGGAAAGCGCCCCGGCCCCCAGTAGCGTGTCCCGTGGCCGCCCGGGCCGCCTTTCCAGGCCCCCGAGATATACGCTTTAGTGATAAAAAGAGGTTACCGCTTGGTTCGAACCCCATGGCGGTCGCGGCGCCCCCCCCTTTGTGATGTGCTCGTGGGGGGGGCCTCTATTCCCCCCCCGTCGCCCCCGAAAAAGCGGTATTGGCCACGTGCCCCTTTATCTCTGTGTGAAAATTTTACACACACACACCACACACACACACATATTTTATATTTATATATAATATATAATATTATATAATATATATTAATATATATATTATATATATATGATGTAGTATATTTTAATAATAATATTATATGTATATTATATATATATATATTATATATATATAAAATTTTAATATATATATTATATATGTGTGTGGTTGTGGTTTGTGTGTGTGCGTTTTTTGTGTGGTGCGTGTGCGTGTGGTTTTTGTGTGTGGTGTGTGTTTTGGGGCGTGTGTGGGGGCGTGTGGGTGTGCGTATGCGTGGCGGTGGGTGGTGTGTGTGGTGTGTGTGTGTGTGTGTGTGTGTGTGTGTGTGTACTCCAACCATCACATTGTATATGGGAGTGTATTATATATGAATAACATATAAAAAATATATACATACACCCCACAAACAAACAAAAACCACAACACAACACCACACACACACAATATATATAATATTATTAAAATATAATATATAATATAATATATATATATATATATAATATATATTATTTATTTATTTTTTTATTTAAATTTATTATTTATTTATTTTTTTATAAAAAAAAAAAAAAAAAAAAAAAAAAAAAAAATAAATATATATATATATATATATATATATATAAATTATATATTATAATAATATATATACGTACGATACAAAAAATATGTCATCACCCGTTGTCTTTTTTTTTTACTTTGTCTTCTTCCCTTTCCTTCTCTCCCTTTTATCCCTTACTATCTGTCAGTCTACTTATCAGTTCGTTTGCGGGTATGTCTGTCATCACCTCCCTTTTTCCTTTTTATTTTTTTATCACCTTCCCCTTCTTTCCCCTCTCTTTTTTCTTTTTTCCCCCCTTTTCCCCTTTCCTTTTTTCCCCTCTCTCTCTCTCTCTCTCCTCTTCCTTCTCTCCCCTTTTTTCTTCTTCTCCCTCTCTCTCTCTCTCTCTTTGTCTCTCTCTCTCTCTCTCTCTGCTCTTCTCTCTCTTTCTCTCTTCTTTCTCTCTTTTTTCTCTCTCCTTTTCCCCCTTTCTGCTTCTGTTCCCAAAACTAAAGCCCCCCATTGCTGTCCCGGTTCTTTCCCGGGCATATATACGCGTGCATTCGGGTTTTTTGAACATACTTAATGCATAAATCCGGGAAAATATTTTGATCCCGGAGAAGTATGAGGCCTTTTGTTAAACCTTTTTTCTTTTTCAGCAAGCCCCCCCGGAAAAAAAATCTTTGGGGGGGGGGGGAAAGAGCGCCTGTTCCTTTGGGACGAGGATATCCTTTCCGCCCCGGGCCAAAAAGTCGCCAGGGGAGACGAAAATGAAGAGCTGGGTGGGGGAGGAGCCCCCACTCGTGGCCAGGCGGCCGGCCCGCCCGCCGCGGCGCTTGAACAAGGCTTGAAAAAGGGAAAGTCTTTTTTTTGTTCTTTGTTTTGTTGTTTTTTTTTTTGTTTTGGGTTGTGGGTTTGTTTTGGGGTTGCGGTGGGGCAAAAATTTTAAATAAAATTTTTTTTTTAAAAATTAATTTTAAAAAAATTATATATTTTTACCCCAAAATTGGGTAAAGTGACGGTGAAAAGAAAAAAATTTGGAGTCGAAAACCCCTTTTTGGAATGTGGGGTTTGTTTTGGGGGTTTTTGGGGAAAATTTTATTAATTTTTTAAACCCTAAATTTATTTAAATAAATAATATTTTAATTATACCACATTTACGCCGGCCGGTTTTTCCCTTTTCGAAAAGGCTGCACATTTAGGACTTAGGGAAAGAGGGTTAGTTTGAAAAGTTTTTTGTTTTTGGGCAAGGAGAGGGAAAACAGGGAATGGCCCAAAAACAAAAAAAAGCCGAGGAAAACCAAGAAAAAAGGACGGGAAAAAAGAAAATCTATATTGACCTAGAACGGTAGTTTTTTTTCCGTTTCGTTCTACGCCCCTTTTTGTATTAAAACCGTAAAACAAATAGCGCATGATATTTGCAAAAAACCCCAAAAGGGACGTTTAGCAGGAGATGATTGTAAATAGTTGAAACAGTTTTAATGGTAATTAAGCATATATTCTGCTGCCACTTGGCGCTGAAACCCGAACAGTTGTTCGAGATGCACCGCCGCCGCCGAGCCGAGCCTTCGTGCCTGGGCGATGAGGTGTGCGCTCCCCCCCCCGCCCGCGTGGAGCGTGGTGTACCCTGGAAGGCAGACTTGAGCGGTCCCTGAGGAAAAGAGTGTGCAGCCAGCCTAGGTCAAACTTGTGTTCCCGGGCGAGGCCCCATCGCGTCACTCTACACAATGACACGCCCCTGCAGACCACCGTCGACATCGGGGACTGCCACGGGCACTGTGCGCACGGTACGAGCCACGCCTCGGGACTTCGGCTGGCGGTCTCCTTCCTGTATGGCTTCCTTCACAAAATCAGTTCAAACATTATTGAGCTTTGTATCAAGGTCTCATAGAACTTATCTGAATTCATAAGCACATCGGGTCTCTCTTTCAGAACTGGGATGTAAACCTATTAAGACGAGGACTGTGACTGTCGAGGGTCCAAATGGTAAGCACCCTTGTAGAAGTTTAAACTAACATAGGGCGATTAAAATAAATATGAAGATAATCCAAGTTCCTTAAACAATAAGATACAGGGGTTTCATACTGGCTTCAACGCAGGGTCAGAGTGCCTGACGGTGGTGGAGCAGTGCGGGTGCGAGGCGGCCTGCGCTACCGCGCGCTGCACTTTTCCCGCAAGTCTACAACTACACGGATGCAGATGAACCTACTGTGGAGGTGAGGCCAGAGCGAAAAGGGGGAATGGGGGAGGGAGGAAAAACAGAATAAAAGGGAAGATGGAGGTAGCAGTAGAATAAAGGGAAAAAAAAAAAGGGAAAAAAAAGGAAAGGAAGGAAAAAGGGAAAGGAAAAGGGAGTGTATGCTGAGATAGGATAGGGGAAAAAAAAAGAGGGAAGGGAGGGAAAAATTTAAGGGGAAAAAAATTTTAAAAAGAAAAAACGGGAAATTTTGAAAGGGGGAAATAGGAAAATGAAAAAGGAATCTTTTTCTTTTTCCCTTTCCCTTTTTTTCCCCCTTTTTTTTTTTTCTCTTTCATTTTCCCCTTTTTTCCCCCCCTTTTTTCTCCCTTTTTTTTTTTTTTTTTTTTCCCTTTTTTCTCTCTTCTCTCCTTCTCTCTTCTCCCCTCTCTCTCTCTCTCTCTCTCCTCCCCCCCTCTCTCCCCTCTCCCTCTCCCCTCCTCCCTTCTCTCTCTTTTCTTTCTCTTTTCTC
>NC_051403.1:31894545-31897045 GCF_015228065.2 Penaeus monodon
ACCCAGAAAGGAGACGCTGGAGTCTACAGCAACTGTAGCTGCCACGCACCCAAGAGAGGCCAGCTCGCCGATCCTGCCGCCCTCTCCCACTTCACGAGATGTCTGCGGGAGCGTTGGAGTAGAGGGAAAATAGTAAGGGCAACGGACTCCCTCAAAATGAAAACAAATAGAGGGGAGGCGGTAGCCATAGTTTGACAAAAGATTTATTTTATATCCGTCTTAGAGGGAAGGGATAAAGTGGTGAATTTCTTAAGAAGTCAAGAGTCATCACTGCTCATGGGATATGCAAACGATTTTTTTGTTTTTTTTAGTCAACTAGGTTTACCCCCAAAGGAGCGAGTCCCGCAGATTAGGCACTTGCCGGCCTTCGCGGAGAGGAGGTTCTGTGGACCTCTGGAGGTACATGAAAGTTATTATGAAGAAAGTCGGATTGATGAGTACGTAGAAAGAGAGTAGAAGGTGGAAAATACTGCAGGTGAAGGTAAAGAAAATACAAGGGTGGAACACAGTAAAACATGAATATAAACCTAATCAATGTGAGCATACATTCAGTATGTAGTTATATTTTACGCCTGCATGAAAAGTAGGGAAGGGTCAATGACCACCGGACGAATGTATGTATGTATGTATGTATGCATGTATGTATATGAATGGTAAAACACTGTTGATGTTATGGTAGAAAAAAAACAATGCACACACTAGATTTATTGAAAATGAGGCAAGTTTCACAATCCTCCTGGACTTCATTTTCAAGTCTGAAGAGGAAGGAGTATAAGTAAGAGAGAGGAGAAGCAACGTAAAATACACTGGGTAGGTGAACGGGGGCGAAGGCAGGTCAGGTCAGGTCAAAGGATCAGGCGGTTTATGCAAAAGGTGGCCGGCATAGGGGAAAAGGCGGAGGATGTGGGAAGTGAGGAGACTGTCAGCAGGAGAAAATCACTGTTCATGTTGAAAGTAGGCAGCTGCTTAATCAAAGAAGATTCCACCGGTCTGCAGCTTTTCTCATATCAACCTCAGTTGATACAGCGTATTCATGTTCAAACAGATGTGTAGTGAGACTGGCACTTTTACTCCTGATTCATCAATGTATGAAGTCATTCCTTTACCTTTGAGGGTCGTTTCTATTTTCAGACGTTCGGTGTTGCCATGGACTCTCTCCAGTCCTAAATTGTTCATGAAGTAATTTGGGTCTGAGCTTCCCACATCCCTTCGTCCTTTAGTTTGGCTGAGGTATGTGGACGATGTCTTTGCTCCTTGGCCTCATAACCCTATCCTGCTCTCAGATATCCTAATGGAGCTGAGTGGAATATTCATGCACTTCTTGTACCATTCACTACATGTGAAGAGAGGTGCTGCTATCTCGCTGTTCTTCTGCGCCCTCTGCATCTGTGATGCCCCAGATCTGGAAGGAGAGATCGATTTCCTGCATCATTCATCCTCCAGGTTGGACTACCCTCGTCATGTTCTCGACGTCACGCTACCCAGGGCACGGTGTACCTTCTACCACGACTCATCTCCTAAAGAGACTCCTCACCTGCCCGTTGTCCACCTCCCCAACATCGAGGAGATCTACTCTCTCCATCACCCCCTTCACCCTCTCAACTGTAAACTTATCTTTTGCGGGGCAAACACTCTTCGGTGTAACATGGTTCACATGAGTCCTCCTTTACCTCCATCAGATGGATTGATCAGCTGTGCAAATTGCTTTTCCCTCTGCTGATGTTAACACCCACAGACTGATGGAATCCTCTTTGTTGAAGCTGGTGCCAATTTTCAACTTCAATATCGGTTTTTTTCATGTTAACAGTCTCCTGAGAGAGAGAAAGAGAGACAGACGGAGAAAGATGCGTACAAGGGAATCTTATTAAAGATGTCCCCTGACCCACTTCCACTTATCCTAGGACGCTGAAATTTCACATGTGTAATGATACACATCTCTGTAGGTCATGTGAGTTTTCTGTTACAGCAGAACTTGTAGAAGTCTACAGGTTGCATTTTAAGCCATGAGGTGACTTCAGAAATCAGTGTTTCATCATCTTGGGAACGGTTGCCCATTAAAAGTTGGACGGAGAGAGGTAAAAGTCAGATGATGCAAGGATAGGAAAATAAGGAGAACGAGGAAGGATGTCGTAGTCACAGGACTGCACTTCTATCTGGGCAATATTAGAGTTGTGAACAGGGGCATTGTCTTGTAGGAGGCAGACACCATTGGACAACATTCTACATTTCTTGGTTTTGATAGCCTTCTGCAATTTCTGAAGCAGTGAAGCGTATTAGGTCCTGTATTTGTAGTACCATTTGCTAGGAAATGCATCATTACTACTCCATTCTGGTCTTATGTGCTGAGAGTGTGACATGTGCCTTTTTAGGGGTGCCGTCAAAGGGTTCCATTGTTTTGGCTGTGCCTTAGTTTCTGGATCATAGTGATCTTAGTTTCATCCTGCATAATTAGTCTGTCAAAAAGGTCCTAGTTTTCTTAGCACATGGCTAAGAGAGCCTT
>NC_051403.1:31907045-31910300 GCF_015228065.2 Penaeus monodon
AAATATGGGTATTAGCGTGCTTCTCTCCACTATCTGGCATTCTTCCTTTCCAAATTTCCCGGGTAAAGATTTCCAGAGTATTTTCACGCCTGCTCGGCCCATACTCTCCATTTCCACTGGGATGTTGTCCGTCCGTCCCCTTGCCGTTTTTCATTTTCCTCGGGCCCTTTCACAACCTCCTTTTCTTTTATCCCTCTCCCTCAGTCTCGCTCTTGCTTCCACGGTTCGGTCGTTTCTTTCGTTCTCCACATTTATCGTTGTTCAAAATCACCCCCACTTCCTTGATATGCTTTTTTCCGTCGTACCGCTCCGTTTGTTTTTCATCTCTTGCTCTGATAGAATTTTGGGATTCTGGGTTTTCTTCTGTTTTGCAACCGGACCCTTTTCCTTTGCCTTCCTCGTCGTCCTTCAGACGTCTATAATTTTTGTACGTTTCCGATTTGGCTTTTGAAACGCTCTTTCGCAGCTTTGTTCGCCCCCTTTGTCCCTTTTCGATTGTCTTTCACATCTATTAGATCTCTCTTTTTCTTCGCCCCCTTCTTTTTTTTCACTGCGTCTTGGTTTCCTCTCCCCCCACCATGTCCTTCCTTCTTTCCTGGTTTTCCAGTGTCACGAAAGGGCCCTCCTTTGCCGTCTCAGTCAGCCTCTGCTGGACTCCCCCCACGTTTTCTCTCCTGTGTTCCCAAACCCTTTCCCCCTGACCTTCCCCACAAATTTTTTCCTTTTGGCTCCTGCTCATTCGTTTCCACCATCTTGTCTTCCGGGTTTCTTCCGGTTTCTTCCCTTTGTCTCTGTTTCATGGGCCCTGTACAATGCCCTTTTTTTCTTCGCACCGCTTCACCTGGCAGCACCTTGCAGTCCTGTACTCTTTTTTAGCTCCTTCTCCGCATATGACATAGTCCACCTGGGAGTTCACACCACCACTTGTGTAGGTGATCTTCCTCGAGTCCTTTCTTTGAAATAGTGTTTGTGACCCCCCAGGTTGTTTGCCGCCACAAGTCTAGGTGGTCTCCCTTTTTTCGTTTCCCCGTTCCCCAAACCCAAATTTTCCGTGTTGTCTCCATATCCCGCGCCCACCCCCCACTGTCCCCTTTAGATCTGCCCCAATCCAGACTCTCTCAGTTCTTTGGGGGCTTTCCATGCCCCCGCTCACTGTTCCCAGAGTCTTCCTTTTCCCATCGCACAGCCCCCTTGTGGGCTATGACAACGAGTTCACCGGTTGTTCTCCACTTCCACCTTCTCCACTCACACGGCAGATTCCGTGAACCTGCGCACACCCTTTCCTTCATCTCAGGGTCTAGCCTATCCCGAGCCGTTTCCTTTTAGTGTCGTGTCCACTTTTCACTTGACCCATTACCCATTTTTCTGGCCTTCGCTCCTTTCCCCTTGGTCTCCTGTCGCTAGGATGTTGATACTCCGTTTTTCCCTCATGTCAACAGTCTCCTTTCCTCTACCGTCATCGTTCCCCCCATTGTTTGGGGGCCGATTCGTAGTTTTCCCGGGGGTTCTCCGTGCCTCTCCTTCTTCTTCCCTTTAGCTTGCTTCTTTTGCCCTTCCGGTTTTGATACGGTACCGTTGCCCATTTTCGCCGGGTCACGGCGGGCATCCGACGCGTCCCCCTGCGGGGGACCCTAGCTCTGTCTGCATTCCCGATTCTCCGCATCATGTTTGGCTTGGCAGGGGTTTTTACGGCCGGATGCCCCCTTTCCCGCCGCCAACCCCTTTAGTCGCCTCTTACGACACGCAGAGGGAGGGACCACAACCCCCGGGGCCCCCAAAGTGGGGAAAAAAAAAAAAAAAAAAATAAAAAAAAAATAAAGAATGAGGGGGGGGGCGGGGCGGGGGCGGGGGCGGTGCGGGGGGGGGGGGCGGGGGGGGGGGAGGGGTTTTTTGGGGGGGGAAGAAAGAAAAAAAAAAAAAAAAAAAAAAAAATAAAATAAAAAAAAAAAAAAAAAAAAAAAAAAAAAAAAAAGGAAAAAAAAATAAAAAAAAAAAAAAAAAAAAAAAAAAAAAAAAAATAAAAAAAAAAAAAAATAAAAATTTTTAAATATAAAAAATATAAATTTAAATATAATATATAATATATAATATAATAAATAAAATAAAAAATTTAAAAAAAATTTAAAAAATTAAAAAAACCAATTATATAAAACAAATAAAAATAATAAAAATAATAAATAAAAAAATAAAATATATTAAAAAAAAAAATATATTTATAATATATATATTATATAATATATATAATTATTTTAATATATATAAATTATATATATAATATATATATATAAAATTTTATAATATATTTATATTATAATTTATTTTATATATATATTTATATCAAATAATTTAATATATATATATATATATACTTATATATATATATATATTATATATATCTATTATATTTTTCAAAAAATTTTAATAATATTTATCTATATATATAATAAAAATTCTATTATTTACATTTATATCTAATTTTCTATTATTAATTTTTCAAAATTACCCATATTTTTTAAAAACTTTCTCTTCTTTCTTTATTTTTCTTTTTTAAAGATTCTTCAATCTTCTTTATATTTTCCCTCAAAATTTTCTTTTTTTTTCTTTTATTTTATCATTTTTATTTACTTTTCTATACCCTTATTTCTACCCCTTTTTTTTTCCCCCCAATTTTATCTATCCTATTTTTCACAAATAATTTTTTCCCAAAATTTTTAAAAATTTTCCCCTTACCTATTTTATTCTTTTTTTTTTCCCCTTTTATTTTCTTCTTTTCATTTTAAAATTTTTTCCTTTTTTAAATTTTATTTTTATTATTATATCTATTTTTTAAAAATAATTTTTTAAAATTATTTAATCTTTTTTAATATTTTCTATTTTTTTATATATATAATTTTTATTAATAATTTTTTTTTTTAAAAATTATTTTTTTTTTATAAAATTTTTAAAAAAAAATTATATTTTTTTTTTTTAAAAATTTTTTTTAAAATTTTAAAACTTTTTATTTTTAATATATATTTTATTTTATATTTTTATTTATATATAATATTTTTATATTATTTTTAAATAATTATATATTTATATATATATTATATATATTTTTATATATATATATATATTTTTATATTTTTATATATTATATAAAATATATATTAAATTTTATTTATATATAATATATTATATATTATATATATATATTTATATATATTTATATATATATTCTATACATATTATTATATATTATATATATAAAATTTA
>NC_051403.1:31910400-31920400 GCF_015228065.2 Penaeus monodon
GTGGGGGGGGGTGGGTGTTTGTGTGTGTGTTGTGTGTGTGGTGTTGTGGTTGTGGTGGTGTTTGGTGTGGTGTGTGTGTGTGGGGTGTGTGTGTTGTTTGGTGTGGGTGTGTGTTGTGTGGGGTTTGTGTTATGTTGTTTGCACATACATACATATAAACTATATATATATAATATTTATATATATAATTATATAATAATTTATTTAATATATATATATTTTAAATATTTTATATATATAATATTAAAATTTTAATATATGATACACACACACACACATTAGTGTGTGTCCCCTTATGGTGTGTCGGCGAATTTATGTAATAATAGTTTTTTGCGTACAGTATACGAAAACATTTCGTATTTCTAATTAAACCCCCAATTTTTTACCGTGAATGTCAAAATTAAACTATATAAAAACTAGTAACAATGTATCCAGCTCCATCCGGAGGCGCGGAGAGAGGAAAAGAATCCCTAACTTTCGCTCCAGACTCGCGTCCGGGGGCCTATCCTCGGGGCCCCTAAAGCGCCCTCGGCCTTGCGGGGAGCGCACTTCGGGGGCGCTTGGACGAATGTCCCTTCAGGAGTGTTTTTCCTTGTCTAAACTACTCCCCAATGTGAAAACCCAACAACGGGAGTTGGAAAATGGTAAGTGATCCCGGTCGGAGGCGAAAGAGGGGGAGGTTGAAACGCTGTCTGACCCCCCGTAGTGATGGCCGTAGGGTCGGGTCGACCCGTCGCCTGCCACACCTCGTCCCCGCAGCCACTCGCAGAGCACCGGGACCCCTCGCAGCCCCTCCCGCAGTTTCCCTTTTCAGCTCCCTGCAAGAAAAGGAAAAGGAAAATGAGAGGCTCCCCTCCCCGGGATCGCTTGCGTGGGGGGGGGCGAGGGGGGCCCGCGCGAGGGGGTGGTCAGGAATGCAGACGGGGCCGCAATTTCCTTTTATCCATTGGTAACAAATTTACATTTTATTTACTCAACACAGTGTCGTGCATCTCGCACAGACCATGCGCGGGATATTTCATTGCAAATACGTCCCCATACCATATACATTGCATACTCATATGTCGTACTTACACGCCCCATACAAACCACACAACCCACAACACCACAACACACACACACACACCCCCCCTCTCTCTCTCTCTTCTCCTTTTCTCTCTCTCTCTTCTCCTCCTCTCCTCTCTCTTCTCTCTCTCTCTCTCTCACACACACACGCGCGCGCGCGCTAATACATTATATATATTAAAATATAAAATTTTTAAAATATATTTTATAAATATTTTATATATATATATATAAAAAATATAAATATATTATATTATATATATATATTATTTTAAAATATTAAATTTTGTATGTATGTATAGTACACAGACACACACAAACACCGCTCATATATATATATATTATTATTAATATAAAATTTTATATAAAAAATATTATTATTAAAAGTATGATGTATGTATTATGATTTAATTACACACCACACAACAACACCAACAAACAACCACACACACCACCACACACCACCCCACACACACACCCAAAACACACAAAACCCCACAACACACACACACACACACACACACACACACCACACACACACATGTATATTATATAACTATAACATATATATTATAATATTATAAATAAATTATATTATATAATATATAAAAAATATTCCCCCCCCTCCAACACCCCCCAACACACACACCCAAAACCACACCCACACCCACACCACACACACACACACCCCACCACACACCACACACCTCCAAAACACACACACAAACACACACACCATACACACACACACACACCCACCACACACACAATATTTTTAAAATTATAATTTTTATTATATATACTTTTCATTTAATATATATATATATATATATTATAATATTTTTTAATATATGATGATTTGAATATAAATATAAAAAAATAAATAATGAACTATATTGTATTCTTATATAATATATATATATAATATAATATATATATATATATTTTTATATAATATATAATGCATATACAACATCTATAATACACACACCACACAACACACCATACACACACCACCCAAAACACCCCACACACACGTACACGCACAGTATATAATATATATATATAAAATTTATATAAATATATATATTTTTATATATATTACCCACACCAACACACACACCCCACACCCACACACACACACACACACACCCACACACATATATATATATATATATAATATTATATTATATAATATTTATATAATTTATTATATAAAAATTTATATTTATATTAATATATATATATATATATATATTATATATATATATATTGCAAAAACACCACCACACACAACCCCACACACACCCCCCCCCACCCCCCCACAAAACACACACCCACACACACTATAAAATATATACATTATATATATTATATTTTTTAATATAATAATTACATACTATTATATAATATATTATTAATTATATATATATATTGATTATATATGTGCGTGTGTCGTGTGTGTGTGTGTGTGTTGGGGTGTGTGGGTTGGTGTGTGTGGGGTGTGTGTTTGTGTGTGTCATCAACATACAGAGAGAGAGAAGAGAGGAGAGAGAGAGAGAGGAAGAAGAGAGAGAGAGAGAGAGAGAAGAGAAAGAAAGAGAAAGAGAAGAAAAGAGAAGAGAGAGGGGGAAGAGAAGAGAAGGGGGGAGGAAAAAGGGGGAGGAGGGATAGAGTGAGAGGGAAGAGAGAGGGGAGGGGGGAAAGAAAGAAGAAGAGAAAAAAGAGAGGGGAAAAAAAGAGGAAAAGGGGGAAGAAGGGGAGAAGAGGGAGGAGAAAAGGAGAAGAGGGAAAAGGGGAAGGGGGGAAGAAGGAGGGAGAAGAGAGAGAGAGAGGGAGGGGGAGGGAGAAAAAAGAAGAGGAAGAGAGGGGAGTGGGGGTGAAAGAGAAGGAAGAGGAAGAGAAAAAAGGAGAGGGAAAGGGGGAGAGAGAGAGAAGAGGGAGGGGGAAAAAAAAACAAGAGAAAAGGGAAAGGAGAGGGGGAAGGGAAAGGGAAGGGCGAGGGAAAAAAGGGGAAAGGGGGAAGAGGGAAAAGGGGTTTTAAAAATGAGAGAGGAAGGGGAAAAAGGCGGGCTAAGAGGCGTATATCTGTGTTGTTCAAGGGCTTAAAAAATTCCTCCAAACCAGGTTTTTCTGGAGCAAGTCGCTCGCCTTCCCCTTCCCCCGTGATCTCTGGAAGAAGAAACTTTTTTGAAAACATTCATGCCCAAAGAGCATTCCCCTTTTCAAAAATATGTACAGCATTTTAATATGATAATCAAAAAAACTCTTTTTTTGTAGGACGCTTTTAAGGGCCCGTCAAGCGGGAAATTCGTGCAATCGCGTTGCAACAGCAATGAGGCCATTATATCCCGTTGAACATGGTGATATTTTTATTCGTTTCTGACAGTATAGTGATAAATTTAAAAAGTTCCTTCAGGTTTTTATAAAAATTTTATCTGTTGTATTATAAGTTTTAGTTGTATACAAGTTTTGTAGGTCTGAAAATGCAACAGACAATGCTGGGCCTCGTGGAGAGGAGGAGCCCAATCTTGGTAGATTTTAATATCTTGTAGACTATGATAACGTCACAACTACAGTGTCATACAAAACCTTTTTTACCCGTATTTCATTTCCCAAATTTCAGGAAAATATAAAATAGGGCTATATATTTTTTCCGGGAGAAAACTTTTGTTTTAAAACAAAAAACTGCTACATCATTAATGCAAAATTTAAAAAACAATCAAAATTTTCTTATCTCATATTTTCAGTAAATTTTTAAGAAACTTTTTGGGTTTTGGGCGTTTCCGGATAGCCCCCAAATGGGCCGTTCAAAATCACGACACGATCTTTAAAATTTTTCCCGGGGATAAAAGGCTGGGCCCAAAACGGGGGGTTCCCCTTTCCCTAACGTTAGGTCACGGCCCGAAAGGGAGAGAGAGAGAGAGAGAGAGAGGAAGGGGAAGAAAAGAGAGAAAAACAGAAAAAGAGAGAGAGAAAAGAGAAAAAGAGGGGAGAAGAGAAAGAGAAAAAAAGAGAGAGAAAGGGGAAGGAAGGGAAAGAGAGAGGGAGAGAGAGAGAGAGGTAGAGAGAGAGAAAAGCGGAGGGGGGGCGGGGAGAGAGAGGGGGTTTGGGGGGAGAGGGGGGGGGGGAAGAGAAAAGGAAAGGGGGAGAAAAAAAAGAGGGGGAGAGGAGAAGAGGGGGAGAGAGAAGAGAGGAGAGAGAGAGAGGGGAGAAAAAGAGAGAGAGAGAGAAGAGAGAGAGGTTGCCTTATGCATAAATTGTAACATGATTTCAAATAAAATATTCGTCTTTTTCTTGTTTAAAACAATTTGTTTTCCTTTCTCTTTCCCTGCCTTCACCTCTGGTCATATCCTATCTATCTCAGACATACATTTCCCCTTTTTTCCAATTTTTCCTCGCTCCTCTCTTCCTGGGTTTCTATTTCTCTCAATTTACCTATCTAGTTTACCTCCATCTATCTATTTATCTAGCTGTTTTCCTCCCCAGCTCCAATTCCTTCGCTCTGGCCTCCCTCCACAGTAGGTTCATCTGCACCCGGGTGTTGTGGGGTTGGGGGGGGGGGGGGGGGGGGCCCGGGGGGCGGGGGCCGCCTCGAAACCCGCACTGCTCCACCACCTTCAGGCACTTGACCCTGCGTTAACCCAGTATAAAACCCCTGTATCTTATTTTTTAAGGGAAATTTGGGTTTTATCTTCATTTTTATTTTAAATGCCCTATGTTATTTTTAAATTCTAAAAGGGTGCTTACCTTTTGGCCCCCTCGCCCGTCACGTCCTCGTTTTAATTTTTTTACACCCCTTTTTCTAAAAGAGAGCCCCGATTTGGCCTATAAATTCAGTAATTTTCTATGAGCCCTTTGTTTCAAAAGCTCAATAATGTTTGAACTGATTTTGTGAAGGAAGCCATACAGGAAGGAGACCGCCAGCCGAAGTCCCGAGGCGTGGCTCGTACCGTGCGCACAGTGCCCGTGGCAGTCCCCGATGTCGACGGTGGTCTGCAGGGGCGTGTCATTGTGTAGAGTGACGCGATGGGGCCTGCGACGACACGAGTGTGACCTAGGCTGGCATGCACACTCGTCCGTCACGGACCCCCGCCACGCTTCCTTTCCGGGGGGAGCCCACGTCCCCGCGGGCGGCGGAGGGCGCGCACACCTCATCGCCCAGGCACGAAGGCTCGGCTCGGCGGCGGCGGTGCATCTCGAACAACTGTTCGGGTTTCAGCGCCCCGTGCAGCAGGGGAAAATTGCTTTAAATTTCCATTAAAAAAATTTTTTTTCAAAATTTTTTACAATCATCTCCTGCCCCAAAAGTCCCTTTTGGGGTCATGCACTATCATCGCCCATTTGAATTTCGGGTTAAAAGAAAAGTCGTAGAACTAAACAGTAGAAATCACATACCGTTCTAGGGTCAATATCAGGATTTTCTTGTATAAGCCGCTCTAACTCATCTTTCTTGAGCTTATTCCTCGTGCAATGTTTTTTGCATTGGCCAATGTCCACTGTAATCGTCTCTCCTGTAGCCACTGAAAACAGAAATGCAGTTTCATATAATTCCTAAACGCCTTCTCCCTAAGTCCTAAATGCTGACAGCCTCGAAAGGGGACACGGCCGTGCGTCATGACTGGTGCATCAATGTGAACATATCGATACTTATGTTAAGGATGAAACTTTATGTTTAAAACATTAATAAACCAATTTTTTGGGGCCCTTAGTTGAGAAAAACCTTTTTCATGCACATGTCTTTAAGGTGGTGTCAGACTCGTTTCGTATAACATTGTTGTTTGGCATTTCACTTTCGTCTGGATCTTAAATCCCCAGGGGTTTTGCGTATAAAATATATTATTTTAAAATATTATATCATATATTTTATTATATATTAAAAATATATAATATTATATTACATATATATATTTTTTACACAACCCCCACAAACACACACACACACACACCACCCACACACACACAAACACAAACACACAAAACTATTTATTTATTCAAAAAAAAATATTCTTTGCTATTTTTAAACCTCTGTTTTTTAAAGCTAGACACGCCAAAAGGCAGGGGGCCCTTTGGGCCGCCGTTGGGCCCCAGTGGGCTACCTGGGGCAGTCCCCCGCTCTTTATCTTTTGTCTCCCCTTTGGCAGCACTTGGGGACCCGCGGGAAGGGGGGCCCACCTCGTCCCCCAAGGGAAAAGGCGGGGCCTATCTCCCCCGAAGAGTCTTCCGAGGGGCTTGCTGCAAAGAAAAAGGGCTTTGAACACAAGGCCTCATAGCTTATCCGGATCAAATACTCCGGATGTATGCATGTAAGTATGTTCAAAACCCGAATGCACGCGTATATATGCCCAGGAAAAGAAGCCGGACGAGCAATGAGGGGCTTTAGTGTATGGAACAGACAGACAGAAAGAGGGAAGGAGAGAGAGAGAGAGAGAGAGAGAGAGAGAGAGAGAGAGAGAGAGAGAGAGAGAGAGAGAGAGAGAGAGAGAGAGAGAGAGAGAGGAAAAGGAAGGGAGATAGGGAGGAAGAAAAAGAAAGGAAGAGACGGAAAGAAGAGGAAGGTGATAAGATAAATAGGAAGGAGAAAGGGAGGTAGATGACAGACATACACGCAAACGAGACTGATAAGTAGGCTGACAGATAGATAAGTAGATAATGGAGAGAGAGAGGGAGGAAGAGAGACAAAGATAAAAAACAATGACAGACAGTGGTGATGAGATATATATTTATACGTATCGTACGTTATTTTAAAATATATTTTATAAAATATTATTATATAATATATATATTTTTTTTGTTATAAAAATATAAAAAAATAAAAAAAATTATAAAAATTTTATATATATATATATATATATAAAATATTTTTTTTTTTTTTTTGTGTGTGTGTGGTGTGTGTGTGTGTGTGTGTGTGTGTGTGTGTGTCTGTGGTGTATGTATATACTTATGTATATGTATATTCATATATATACACATACACATATACATTGTGTATGTATATGATGTACACACACACCCCCACACACACACACCACAAAACCACACACACCCCCCGCCGCAACGCACACCACACGCACACACACGCACACCACACACACACACACACACCCACGCACACGCACACACACAAACACCACACACAAAACACACACACACACAACACATTATACATAATATTATATATATATATATATATATATATATATATATATATTTTACATATACATATATATATATTATATATAATATAATAATAATATATATATATTTTTATATAATAAAATATATATATATAATATTTATATATATATATATATAATATATATACATATTCATATATGTTTGTGTGTGTGTGTGTGTGTAAAATTACACACAGAGATAAGGGCGCAGCGGTGGCCAAGTACCGCTTGCGGGGCGCGACGGGGCGGGCAATAGTAGCAGCACTCCCACGAGCAGCATCACAAGGGCGGGCGCCGCGACCGCCATGGCGTTCGAACCAAGCTGGTGGAACCTCTTGTTATCACTAATGCGTATATCTCGGTGGCCTGGAGAAGGCGCGCGTCGGGCCACGGGAGCAGCGCTACTGGAAGCCGGGGCGCGTTGCCGCTCCTAATAATTGAGAGGGAGCGGCGCTTGGGCAGGTGGGAGGTGCACCACCCCCTCCTCTCCCCAGCTCATGCCCTGCGAATCTCTAGTCGTTCAGTCGTGCCTCGTCCGATGCAAATTGTCTTACGTCGACCACCACCTGGAGCACCGAAGGCCACGCCCACACGCCACTATGAATGGGACCTGCCAGACTTCATTCATAGGGTCGAGGAGGGGGCGTGGTGGGATGGTGTGGCAATACAAACAAAGTGGCCGCAGGGCATCATCGGTAAGCAGGTGGTCCAGCTAGTCTTCGGCTACGCTTGCCTCAACAATAAGCTGATTAAGATGCAGTGATATCGAAGCCTTTTGATAGCTCCGTATCTTGTCCAGGTGACAGTCCTTGTCGTCTACATCGGCATTCCTGACTCGGCCTCAGCGCCCCGACCCGGCCACCTGCAACTGTCACAATACTTCTAAAGTGACATGTCTGTGATGCGTATCACAAGGGGACTACTTTGCACCCAGATTAGCAGGCCTTTAAAGTATGTTGTTTGCAAGGGAAGGTCGCACCAGGTGCTCCCTAGAGACTTTATGATGGTAATATCAAGGGCGCTTTTCGATTCATTTAGGTAAAAAGTGATTTCATGCCCGGGCTTATATTGGAATGCCATATGTTGAGGGAAATTCTGACTTGAATTGAGAGTTTTATCCACATTCATCATAATTTCATTTCCATTCACATCATGCATGAGTTTCTCTATTCTGTACAAAAAAAAAAAAAACGCAGTCTCTGTTTGCAAAGTAAAAATGTGAAAATAGTTTTCTTTTTGTAGCGCTTTTAACTGGATATAGCATGATTTATACAAGTGTTTGATAAAGACGGAAAAATTATACTGCGTGTCAGATGTAAAATCGATTTCAACTCATGCAGAATATTGTTGTATTCAGCTGTACATTACTGCCTTGTGCATTATAAAATGTTTTATGTGTAGTGCTAAAGACAAAAAAATATTCTTGCATTAAAAGCACAGATGCGTAAAATGATCCAATATCGGTAAGTAATATAGTGAAAAAACACAAAATGCTTGGTGTTGTATTACATAATTATGTAATTAAGCTCATTATCATATTTGTATAATTACATTCATTATCATATCTATATATTCAAAATAATTATCATATTCATATAATTTAAATCAATGTAACTATATAATTAAAACGAGTGTAAGTGTCAGACGTTAGTCAAATGTGTATAAATATCTATATAAATTAGTGTCAAAAGTGTGACATAATTTTTAAGGGTGGTACATACTGTTTGGAAGAGAAGGATTCATTGCTCAAAAACTATGCATAAAATAGTTCCATCTTGCACGAAATTAATGACCTGTCATTAGAAGAGAGAAGAAAAAAGAAAAATCTTGGTGAAAATGAACCCCATCTAACGACAACCGAACTGCCACAGGTTTCATGCCGTGACAGCGCGCGAGGGACGGCGCTCTTTTCGCGGTTCCAGAAGTGGCGAAGCGCAGAGCCAGGGCTCGCCCCTCGCCCCGCCGCGTGAAATCACCAGCCGCAACGGCCGTGCACTCATCCCATTTCCTGGCGATTACGGCGGGAAATTACGCAGACGTTTGCATAATGATCTCACTGATATTTACGATGAAACGCGGCCTTGACGCCGGAGATGAATACTTCTCACTTCCTTGTCCTGGCCAAGGGTCTCATTCGCACGCGCGCGCACCGCGCGCACACACACCCCACCCCACACACACACACACACACACACCCACACCACCCCAAACACACACACACGCAAACATATATATATGTATATATATGCTATATTTTGAGAGGCCGCGGTGCGAGTGGTTGAGCACGGACCCCAGGTTCAGACGGCAATCTGAGTTTGAGCCCCGGGCGACGCGTTGCCCCCTTTGGGAAAGGGAAATTTTCCCTGTTTGCCTACCTAGCCACGGGGGGCCAAGCAGCCAAGTCAGTGCTAGTCCCAACCCGGATAAATAGAGAGAAGATACGTAAAAGGTAACACGGGACTCTCCCTGGAAAGGAATGGGGGGGCCCCACCACGTACCACTCCAAAGCATCACAACTGAAAGCGCAATAAGACATGCTGGCCACGGGGGCTCAACATAACCTACTGAAAAAAAAAAAGAAAAAAAATGAATATATATAATATATATTATATATAAAAATAAAATATTCCCTATTATACTATATCTATGGTACAAAAAACAATATGAATGTATTTTTACTGTTGTATGTGCATTTATTTATATATCTTTAATACACACAGGGGTAAACATAAAATATATAATATTTTAAAATTTTTAAA
>NC_051403.1:31922900-31936302 GCF_015228065.2 Penaeus monodon
TGTGTGGTTTGGTGTGTGTGTGTGTGTGTTGTGTGGTGGTGTGTGTTGTTGTTAACACACACACACCAACAATATCATAAAATAACAATATTGCATTAAAAATTAATTTTTATATATATTTATATATATTTTTATTATTATTATATTTTGTCTACTAACATATATATTTATGTTAATATGAATTTATGATATATATTTTTAAATATTTTATATTATATAAAATATAAATATAACACACACACACCACACACACACACACACACGAACACACATAAACACACACCACAAACACACACCCACACAAACCACACACACACCCACCCACACACACAACACACACAAACAAACAAGAAAACACACACACACAAAAACCCACAAAAAAAAAAAAAACACTGTGTGTTAAATATTACATAGTGGTAGGGATATATATAAATTTTTTAATTTATAATTTACACCAATAATCACACAATCACACCCCACACACACATATATGTAGAGGGAAAAAATAATGAATAATTATCCAGTATAAAAACGGAGGGCCAGTACTAAATAAAACCTACCACAGGCCCACCCTTCCACACTCCTTTACGGGTCGAGCGGTAGGGTTTTTTTAGTACGGGCCCTCGGGTTTCATCCCCT
This sequence comes from Penaeus monodon, assembly GCF_015228065.2. NCBI lineage: Eukaryota > Metazoa > Arthropoda > Malacostraca > Decapoda > Penaeidae > Penaeus > Penaeus monodon. Next base: position 31,923,540 of record NC_051403.1, read on the forward strand.
GTTTGACTATTTTTGGGGGGGCCTGGTCGGGAGAGTTTTTTATAATATTATTATTTTTATATATTAATGACTATATATATATATATATATATTAATAAAAAACCACACAACTAACAAGTTTTTATATATATAATTTTATATTTATTATTATATATATATTATAATATATAATATTTAAAAATTATATATATAATTATATAAAAACACCCCATATACACACATGCATTTTTTATTATTTTGGTTGTTGTCAATTATACATGCGTGTGTTGTGTTGGTTTATATAAGTTTAAAAATAATACATATATAAAATCGTTGTTAGTGTTCTCAGCCCACTATCACACCTACGATAGATTCAGATCTAGGTTTGATTAGCCTGCGTGCGTGCTGCGGATTTGCATAATTTGGGTAAATATATTTATATACATACATACATACATAACATATATATATTAATATATATATATATATTATATTATATATATATATATATATATATATATATAGTGCCCTATCCCACAAGGACGTTGGCGATCATGAATTTCCATGATTTACTTGGCAATTAGAGCGGTGGTTTTGCCGTTGCCTTCTGCCGGTGTTTTATCGAGTCACCATCTCTATTTACCGGGTCTGGGACCAGCACTGACTTGGGCTGGCTCACCACCCAGCGCCCAAGGGAACAACGCGCCGGCCGTGAACTCGATCCCTCGAACTCAGATTGCCGTTGTGACAGTCTTTAGTCCGATGCTCTAACCACTCGGCCACCGCGGCCTCATATATATATATATTATATATATATATATATAATATATATATATAATATATATATATATATATATAATATAAGTTAGTTAGAGCACTGTACTCCGATCCTCGTGGTCCCGAGTTCAATTCCCCTGGCACGACAGTCGTAAAAAGCCTGCGTTCTGACTACTGGCTCGAGCCCGAGAAAGCGACATATCGCCTTGAGAAGTCAAACGCATGTTTCGTAGGGGAAGTCACCGCCGTGGCACAAACCGCGGTTGATTAGGAAGGGCATCCAGTCAGCAAGGGTGGCACTGCTATATAACCTCTCAGTAATAATTTAGAGAGGCCTATGCCGCAGTGAATGAATGGCGGGGAAAAAAAGAAAAAAAGGAAAAAAGAAAAAGAAGAAGAAGAAGAAGAAAAACACACAATAATATACCATATACATATACATACAATTATTATAAAATTAATATATATATGGTATTTGGGGGTTTTTCTGCGTTTATAGCATAAGTAAATAATATGTATATATTCATAATTATGTTATGTATGTATATATATATTATATATTAATCAACTTATATCTATATATATATATTATATATATATATATATATATATTAAAATATATATATATATACATAACATATCATGTTATGTAATAAAACGCGGATAAACAAATTTGTGTGTGCTGGCCTTTTGTTTGCAAAGTGTACAGGTATATATAATATATATATAAAATAAATATATATAATATACATATATCATATGTGTATGTGTTATGTGTATACACACACACACACACACACACACCAACAGCACACAACACAACACCACACACACACAAATACACAACACACACACACACACAACAATAACGTAACACCAAACACACATATACATAACATGTCATACTATCATTCATCTATCTTTATCTACTTATTATCTATTATCTTCTATATATTTTATCTAACCCTATCTATATGTTATGCTAAAGTTTTCAAGGTCTCGAGAGATTCCCCAAATCATTTCATAGAAATGTAACATCGCCTAACACAATTGTGTTAAGACAGTGACCCCAACATGAATATGATATATAATGATATGATGATGATGATATGATTGATGATATGATATAGATGATTATAGATTATATGATATGATATGATTGATATGATGATTGATGATGATAATACATAGACTGAAAATGACGATGAGGTGTGGTGATAAAATGATAGTGATGATGATGATGATGATGTATGATGATGATGGTATGATGATGATTATAATTAATATGATATATATATATATGATGATATGTATAATGTATAAATATTATGATATATGATATGATGATGATTGATGATATATAATGATATTTGTTTGTATGAGATTTTATAAAATTTATAAAAATATATTATTTTATCAAATTTTTTCTTTTAAAAAAACAATAAAAAAAAAAAAAAAAAACCAAAATAAATTTAATGCGGAAAAAAATTTTGTGTGTGCGTTTTTTTTTTTTAATTTTTTTTTTTTTTTTTTTTTTTTGAAAGTTTTATGGGGGGAAAAAAAAAAAAAAAAAAAAAAAAAAAAAAAAAAAAATTTTTTTTTTTTTTTTTTTTTTTTTTTCCCCCCCCCCCCCCCCCCACATTATATTATTTTTTTTCCTAAATTTTAATCTAAATTAAATTTTTTATAAAATAAATTAAAAATTTTTAAAATCCCCCAAATATATATATAATATATATAATATGATAGGATGTGTATGGTGGTATATGAGAAAAAAAAAAAAAAAAAAAAAAAAAAAAACAAAACCCAAGAAAGTAAAAAAAAAAAAAAAAAAATTATATAATTATATATAATATATAAAATAATATAAAATATATATATATATATATTATATATAATAAAATTTTTTTTTTGTGGGAAAATATTGGTAAATTATATTATTTTAATATAATATATATAATATATTATATATAATTTTATTATATATATATATAATATATATATAATATATAATTTTTTAAAATTTTATTTATATATATATAAGATATAGAGGTTTTTGGTGAAATTTTTAATAAAACAAAACAGAAAATTATATATAATATAATTAAATATATATGGTATATATATATAAATAGGGGAATAGATTATATTTTATTAAATTTATATAATAATATAAAAATATTTATATATATATATTTAAAAATACAATTTTTTATACTTATTAAAAAACCGGAGAAGAAGAATTTATATATATTATAATATTTTATATATAATACATATTTTTTACGATATATTATATATATATATTAAATATAATATATAGTTAAATTAAATTTTATTATATATTTATTTGTAATATTAATATTGATAAATATAATTTTTTAATAAATATATATATATAATGATATATTTTGATATGAGATGTTTTGGGTTGTTTATATTATAAAATAATTTTTTAAAATATATTTGGAAATATATAATTATATATAAAAAATAAATAAATAAATATAATTATATATTATTATATATATAATGATGAATTATATATTGGGGTTTTTGGTTGCTATAATACGGGGATGATGGTATGATATGTGAGTTGGGACGAATGTGATGAATAAGGAGGGTATTTGAAGGTGAGACGTGTTTATTGAGATGACATATAAAAATTTTGGTGAGATAAAATGATGGTGATGATGATGATAATGATGATGATGATGATGATGGTGGTGTGGGGTGGGTGATGTGATGATGTGATGAGGGATGTGTTGATGATTTTGGGGTGATATGATGGATGATGATGAGGGTATGGGGATGATAATGATAGGGTGATGGATGATGATGTGATGTAAGGGAAATGATGATAAATAGATGTGATGGTGGTGATGATATGGGGGTTTGATGATAAACGATGATGATAAGATGATGATGGGATGGTGGGTAAATGATGATGATGATGTGATGGAGGGTGATGATGATATGATATGATGAGATGATGATGTGAGGGTGGTGGGGGTGGTGGGGGATAATGAGATGTGATGATGATGAGGTGATGGGGGGTGGTGGTGGGATGATGGTGATGATGATGATGTAAAGGTGTGGGGGTTGGTGAGGTTGAGGGGGGAAAGTTTATATATATGATGGGTGGGGGTGGGGAGATATGGGGTGATGATGAGATGATATGTGTGGGGGTTTTGTGGTGGGGGTTTAAAGCTGATGAGGGGGTTTGGAGATGTAGATGAGATGATAAATAGTGATGTGATTGATGATGATGAGGTGTTTGATGAGAGAGGGGGTGGGGGGGGGATGAGGGTGGACGATGAGATGAATGATGATGAGAATGATGATAGGGTTTGGGGTGGTGGTGGGGGTGATGATTGATGATGTGGTGATGATGGTGATGATGGTGTGTGATGATGATAAATGTTGGTGATGATAATTGAGTGATGATGATTTGTGTGTTTTGATATGATGCGAGAATGAGAGATGGTGATGATAATGTGTTTGAGAGGGTGATGATGATGATGATAAAGTGATGATGGGATGATGTGGGGAAATATCGTGGTGGTTGATGTGATGATGATAAGGGAGGTGATGATGATGTGATGAAAGATGAAGATGATGATGATGATGATGTTGGGGGTGGTGGTGTGATGAAATAAAGTTTGGGATATGATGTGTTTTGTGAGGATGATAAAGAGGAAAGAGATGATTGTGGGGGGTTTGTGAAAATGATGGGATGATGTGATAATGATGAGATGGGGGTGGTGGTGATGAGATGAGAGGGGGTGGAGGATGATGATGTGATGTGGATAAAAGGAGATAAAGATAAAGATGGTTTTTGGGTGTGTGGTGATATGAGATGATGTGATGATGATGATGATGATGGTGGTGGGGGGGGTGGGGGTGTGTATGATGAGGGATGATGGTGATGATGTTTTAGATGTTGGTGATGATGAGGGTTTTTTTGGGGGATGATGTTGGTAGTGGTGATTTGGGTGTGTTATGTGGATGATGAATATGATGGGATGAGGATGGGGGTTGGTGATGATATGATGTGAGGTTGTGTAAATGTGATGATGATTGTGATGATGGGGTGGTGGTGGTGTGGTGATGATGATGATGATGATGAGGGATGATAGTGGTTGGTGATAGATGGTGATGATGAGGGTAGTGGTGATGTTGGGGGATGGTGAGGGATGAAAAGATTGATGATATAGATGAGATGATGTAATATGATGGTGGGGATATGATATGATGATGATGGAGATGTGTTTGAATGATGTTTGAGGGTGGGGTGGGGGAGATAATATGTGTGATGTGTGGTGAGGGGATGATGATGTGATGATGTGAGATGTGATGATGGTGGTGGGTGGGGTGATAATAAGTAGTGTGAGATGGATGGGATGATGGTGGTGGTGGTGGGGGTGATGACGATGATGATATGATGATAATGGGGGTTTGGTGGTGGGAGGAAAAATGAGATGGTGAAATGATGATATGATGAGGGGTGGTGGTGGTGGGGTGGTAAATTGATATAGGGTGTGATGAGATAGGGATGTGATGATAGGGTTTTTGGGGTGGGTGGTGATGATGATAAGGAGATGTGAGATGTGATGATGATATGATGATAGTGAGATGTGATGATGATGATGGTGATGAGGATGATGGTGGTGGGGGTGGTGGTGGTGTGTGGGGATGAGATTAATGTGAGATAGATGTTTAGAATGTGGGGGGTGGTGTGTAATGATGTTGATGATGATGGTGATGTTTATAGGGTGATGATGGGATGATGATATGATGATGATGATGGTGATAAATGAATTTGATGGATGATGATGGTGTGTTGGGGGTGATGATGAGCGATGATGATGACGATGATGGGGATAGATGATGATGATGTTTGGGATATGATGATGATGTGAGATATGGTGATGATAAAATGAGGAGGGTGACGATGATGTTAAGTTGATGAGTGATATAAGGTGTTTGATGTGATGGATTATGAAAGATGATGGATGATGGTGGTGGTGTGGTGGTGATAAAAATGATGAGGTTATGATGATGAGTTTGCTGATGATGATGAAGGGAGATGATTAAAGATGAAGATGATGTGATGTTGGTGTGTTATAAATGATGAGGAGGGGGGGGTTGTGATGATGATAAGAGGGTGATGATGTTGGTGAGGGTGCTGATGATGATGATGAGGGTGGTGGTAGTGGTGGTGGATGATGAGATGATGGTGAGGGGAGGATGATGATGATGGTGGGTGGTGTTTGTGATGTGGTTGTGTGATGATTGATGTATGTTTGATAATGTGATAATGTATGAGAGATGATGAGGGATGGTGTGAGATGTGATGGTGAGATGTTTGAATGATAATTGATATGATGATGATGATAAAGATATGATGATGATGAAGTTTTGATGAGGGAATGATGAGGGTTTGTTGGTGGTGTGCGATGTGATGGGGGTGATGATGATGATGATGAAGATGAAGGAAGATAAAGATAAGGAGGGATGATGATGATGGATGATGGATGAGGGTGAGATGAGTGATGAGATGATGATGGTGATGATGATGAAGTGATATGGGGGATGAAAAGGAAATATGTGATGTGTTGGGTGATGATGATGATGATGAGATGGGAGGATGGTGGTGGTGGTGATGATAATGATGGGGGAAGGAGGGATATGATGATGAGAGGGGTTGATGGTGTGATGATGAGATAGATGAAGAGGATGATGATTGATGGTGAGGGTGATGTGTTTTATGTGAGGGTGGGGTGATGTGATATGAGGTTGAGATGAGGTGGTGGTGGTGGTGATGATAATGATGATTGATGATGATGATGATGATTGGTGATGAGATGATGGTGATGAGATGAGTGATGATGATGATGATGATGGTGGTGGGGGTGGGGGTGATAATGAGGGGTTATGAGGTTTGGGGGTGGGTTGATGAAAATGAGTAGTGATGGATGATGATGATGATGATGTGGGGGGTGGGGGTGGTGATGATGCGATGATGATGATGAGGGTTTTGGGGTGGTGGTGGTGAGGAAAATGATATGGTGATGATGATGTGAGATGATGGTGGGTGGGGGTGGTGATGATGAGGGTTGATGATGGGTGATGATGTATGATGGTTGTGGTTGGTATTGATGATGGGGAGATGATGATGATGATGTTTTGGGGGTGGTGATGATGAGAGATGATGGATGATAATGATGTGGGTGATGATGTGATGAGGGGTTGAGGGGGATTAGAGGGTTGGGGTGGTGGGGAAATGATGAGAGATGATGAGATGATGAGATGATAAAGATTGATGTGTGATGATGGTGGGGGTGGGGGGTGGTGGGGTGATGAGTGAAGGGGTGATGATATGGGAATGATGATGATGTTGGTGGTGGTGGTGGTGATGGGGGAGAGTGGTAGATGAGGGTGAGTTTAGAGGGGCGATAAGTTTGATGTATGATAATGATGATGTGTTTGGATAGTGGTGGTGGTGATGATAATGTTGGGTGGATGATGATGTTGATGATGTGATGAGAGATGTGATAGACGACGATAAATGAGTATGATATGAGGATGATGATAATGATGATGATGATGATGCGATGGATGAGATGAGATGTGTGTGATGTGAGGGGAAATGAATGATGTGATGAGGGTGAGTGTGATGGTGTGATGAGGGTGATGGGGATGATGATGATAGGGGATGATGAGGGTGATGATGATGGTGATGTGTGATGATGAGGGTGATGAGATGATGATGAGAAGATGGATGAGATGATGATGATGATGATGGTGTGGTGGTGGTGGTGGGGGTGGGGATGGTGGGGTGTGATGATAATGATAATGGTGATGATGATGATTGTGATGGTGTGAAGATGAATAATGATGATGAATGGTGGTGGGGTGATGGTATAGATGATGATAATGATGAGGGGTGAGATGATGATTGATGATGAGGGTGATGATGATGAGAAAAGGATGATGATGATGGTGATGATGATGATATGATGTGATGATGATGAAAAAGCAACAACAACAAAACAAAAATAATGATAATAATATAACACAATAATAATGATAACATCAACAAAAAATAATGTCTAATTAGGCAACAAATAATGAAAATTTTTTAATAACAATGATAAAATTTAATGTTTTGAGAGATGAGGGAAATTGATAATTTAAAAAATAATAATAATAATAATAATAAAAATAATAATATAATAATAATAAATAATATAATAAAAATAATTATAAATAATAATAATAAAAAATAATAGTATAATAATAATAACAAAATAAATAAAAAAAAAAATAAAAATAAAAATGTAAAAAATGATAATAAAATAATAGAAACAACAAAAAAAAAATTAATAGTAGTAATGAAAGATTTTGATAATACTATTAATGATGATAAATAAGATAATAATACTTTTATGATAATTTTTGTGATGTTGATAATAAAAATGAAATTTAATGGTAATGAAAAAACTAATACTAATAAAATACAAACATAATGATAATGTAATAAGAGTAATAATAATATAATAAATTAGGATGATAACAGTAAAAAGTTTAAGCCGATGATGATGATACATTGAAAACGTAAAAGCATTGACAACGAATATTAAAACTGTAAAAAAATAAATACAAAATGAAATAGAATGGGTGATGTCTTAAAATCAGAAATTTTGATAATTTGCCAATACGTTTCTCACCTTCACTTCGTTGGCCCCCCTTAAAAATTTTTACGACAGGAAAATCGTTTACGCTACTGTTGCAGTTATAATAGCATAGTGACAACGTTAAAAAAAATTTCAATTGTGATGGTGATTGTATTGAAATTTACCCTTTCTAAATCTTATCTTACCCATCGAACATCTTCCCCTGTGTTGTATGGAGCTCCGTGTCATGCTTCACGAAGAGCCAGGCGCACCCTTTGAGCAGGCGTTTCATTCATACAAAGCAGAAGGGCTGTCAGCTTAATGCCTCCCGACACGCACACTCCATGTTTTCAAGAGGGAAATATTTCGTTTCGATTCCGCCCGCCCGTGTCCCTCTTCCCTCATGGAGTCTCACCCTAAGCACGGCCCAGCAGGAGTGCTTGAAGTTCTTAACCCGGAGGTGCGGCATGCTGGAAGTATCACCAAAAATTTGCTGAGTAATAAATTGCAGATACGGTTGATGGCTTTATGCTTCATAACCGTGACCTTTCCCTTCGTTAATTATGGTAAGACAGAGCAGTGCCGAAGCAAAACACAAGATAACCTTTGCATGAACAAATGTTCAAGTCTAATCCTTTAACCATGAAGAGGAAGCACGGCGGAGCTGGGCAAAGGTCTGACTGTTGGGTGATTATACGGACTACATTTATGGTAAATCTGTTCCTTTTTCTGAATCTTAAAGTGCTAATTAGTTAACTCACTGGACAGTAAGTATATCACAATTACTACGAGTCAGTAACGGTATTACTATTACTATAAACACATTGGCCATTACGTCATTATGCAAAGTTTGCTAATAATAGAGTCATGATATCTCAAACGACTTTATTAACAAGTATGGGTAAATCCTAAATTTGGATTTGGACATTGGAATATAAGTTCTTTGGCCTGGATGGCGCTGGTGACCTCACCGGCCAACACCTCCGTGGCCGGTCACTCACCGGTTTACGGCAGACCAAGATAAAGCTTATTATTGTGGGGAATTTTATACACCCGGATATCACCGAAAAAGCGTGAAAGCTCTTGGCGTTGTGCGCATAGTTTGGGCATGGCAGAATGCTGAATCATTTTATTAAATGGACGTCAAAATCAGGTGGGTAATGACATGAGTTTTTACGGTCGTCGTTGAAATAAACGTTACCAAGATCGATCATTACTTGCTGGTTTAGGAAACGAACGCCGAGTCTTCCTCATTCTTTAGAAAATAACAAAGAAACGTTCTTCGTATTTCTATAGGATTGCTGGCCATCATCGGTGGTCACAAGCCTTCGATTTTACCTATAACCTAATGAGAAATATATTGCATACAAGGAAGCAATGTCCTTTGTGCGTGAGGTCAACAAGTGGAGGGCCGTAGCGATGCCTTAGTACATGTCTTTTTAAAGGGCAAGGGCTCCTGCGTACTTCACCTGGGCTGGACATAGCTAGACGGTCGGGGAGTGGCCGTCTCCCTACCTATACTATAAGCGCCCGGCAGCAGGCTGGCAGGGCCGCGAAATGGCGCGGCAATAAGACAAAGCAGGACAAGTTTCTCGTGTGTGTTTTTCTCGAAAGGTAAAGGGGAGAGGAATCCAAAGTCGTAAGATTTCGTCACAGTTTGGATTTCTCTCATGATTGGAGGTGATGCCTTGAGAGTTTTACAGCCTGGACCGTTTTGCGACCTGGTGCGGCCACCTGAAGGTTAAAAGGACAAGGAACTCCTTGTCGAAGTTGCAAGCGGCGAAGGACCGGTGCTGGATTTCGAGAGAGGATTGCAAAAGTCGCCGGCCAAGTATCTTTACAAATACGCTATCCATATAAGATGATACATTAATTAAAGGATCGACTATTCGCATATTTTTCATAAAGATGTGGGTGCAGGACCTGTATTTTCTCCAGGACTGTTCCCGAAACAATAAGTTGTTATTAATCCAGTATAAAGATTATTACTTCTTCCATAAATATAACTACACTTCCGGGGTGACACCTGCCAGGTATCTCAATGCAAATTTACCAGTTTGTTTAAAGAGAAGACATTACTTGACATTCAGTGTGCTGAAATGCTGCCGATCTTCGCCCTGCTCCCTGTTTGGAGGTGCAAGGAATTACTTCTATGGACTCTTAGGCATGGGGAATGATCTTGTGTTGTGGCGTTTATCTATGTTGCTCTACGGAAAACTACACTTTATCTACTCTTCATTATATGTATATAAAAACTTATTTTAAAAATTGCCTCTTTAGAGCGACATGTGCTCTGCGTTTCATTTCCATTCACAACTCGTAAATACATAATTCAAATAACTTATTTAGGTTTTTGAAAGAATGCTAATACATTCCAAAAATCTGGTTATTCAAAATTTGAGTCAGGATGTAAGATTTTATTTCTTTTTTTCTCTCTCTTTATTATGGGATCAATATTTCTCATGAGAGAAAAGCGTTAAGAAGACAGGACCAGGTTACATTTCCACTTCTCACATCAATTTCCGTAACAAAATAAGAATCGACCAGACTGGATGAATTTTCCACCACGTGAATATATATATATATATATATATATTATATATATATATATATATATATATATATATATATATATATATATATATATATGCACACACACACACACACACACACACCACACACACACACACACACACACACACACACCACACACACACACACACACACCACACACACACACAACACACCACACACACACACGCACACACACACACGCACACATATACACGCACACACGCGCACATATATACGCATATATATACACACACGCACCCACACCCACCCACCCACACACGCACACACACACACACACACCACACACAAAATGCGTGCACGTGTATATATACTTTTTTTATTGGGGCTTTGTTTGGGTATTTTTAAAAATTTAAACAAACAGTCCAAAAAAATCCCTTTCCCTTTATAAAAAAAATTAATGAAAATTTTTTTATTTGATCCTCAGGGATTTTAATTTAATATAAAATTTTTTAAAAATTTTTTATATATATATATATATATATATAAAATATATATTTTATATATATATATATGAAATATATATATATTATATATATATATATATATCAAAATTATATATATATAATATATTATATATTATAAAATATTTATATTATAATAAATTTTATTGGTATAAAATAGAAAATTTTAATAAAAATAACAACAATATATTGAATAACATATAGACAAAAGGAAACAAAATTATATATGATAAAACCCACGCAATCAAATAAATAAATAAATAAAATAAAACAAAATTAATTCATATTCCCATCCCTACAAAACCTACCCCCACACACACACACACAACACAAAAACCCCACAAACACCCCACAAAACACCCCCCAAACACCCCAACCCACACACCCCACATTTTATATATAAATATATATTATATATTATATATTATATATATTTTAAATATATATAGCACAACACACCACAACACACCCCACACCCACACACACATCACACACCCCACACCACACCCCCAACACACACACCCCCACACACACACACACACCCCGACACCACACACACACACACACAAATATATAATTAAATAAAATATATTATATATATAATATTTATATTTTAATATATTAAAAGCGTGTTGGGGTGTGTGTGTGTTTGGTGTGGGTGTGTTTGGGGTGTGTTGTGTGTGGTGTGTGTGTGGGGGGTGTCCCTTTGGGTGTGTGTGTGTGTGTGTGTGTGGGGTGTATGTGTGTGGGTGTGTGATGTGTGGGGTGTGTGTGGCAAAAATTTAAAAATTTATATATTATATAACCTAATTACTTTAAAAATATATAATATATATATAATTATATATATATATAAAAATATATTATAAACATATAATAAATTTAAAATCTGTCCTTCCTATCTATCTATCTATCTATTTTTTTATCTATCTATCTTTAGCTATATCTATCTACCCTTCTATCTTTTCTACCTTCTATCTATCTTCAAATCTATCTATATTTTTTTTACACATATAATTGTACCCCCAACCACACCACAGAACATATATAAAATTTTAAAAATATTATATATATTATTTTAATATATATTACCCTTTTTATATATATATATATATATTTGTAATATATATTTTTTTTAATATAAAAATATATATTATAAAATATATATATAATATAATATACCCCACACACCCACACACACACACCCCCATATATATATATATATAATATATATAAAAATATTATATATATATATATAATATAAAATATATA
>NC_051403.1:31938902-31971402 GCF_015228065.2 Penaeus monodon
ACAAAAAACAAAAAAACAAAGAGAAAATTTTATTATATTATATATATTTCTTTTTATATATATATATATATATATATATTATATACACAAAACTCTAAAAAACAAAAACCCAACACAAAAATATTATATATATATTATATATATAAAATTATATTTGTTATATAATTATGTATTATATATATATATATATAAAATAATATAAATATTATATATATTTATATATATATTTTAAACAAAAAAAATTTTTACTTTTATAAAAATAATTTTTTATATATAATATATTAAAAAATATATATTAAAAATTTTTAAAATTTGAAAATTTTAATATATATACTTTTTATTTTGTGTGGTATTTATATTTAATATATATATATTATATATATATATAATATAATATAATATATTAAAAAAAAAAGAAGAAAGAAAAAAACAACAAAAAAAAAAAAAAAAAAAAAAAAAAATTTATAAAAATTTTTTTTTTTTTTTTTTTTTGTGTTGTTTGTGTGTGTGTTTTGGGGGTTTGTTTTTTTTTTTTTTTTTTTTTTTTTTTTTTTGTTTTTTTTTTTTTTTTTTTCGGGTGTGTGTGTTTTGTGTTTGTTTTGTGGGTGTGTGTGTGTGTGTGTTTGGGGGGGGGGTTTGGGTGTTTGTTTTTGGGGTGTGGTGGTGTTTTTTGGGGGGGGCCTTTTAAAAATTTATATTTTAATTTTTTTTATTTTTTTTTTTAAAAATTTTTTTTTTATATTTTATTATTAATATAATTATATAATAATATATATTATATATATAGATATATTTTAAATATATATATTAATTAATATTAAAATTTTATTTTTAAATTTTTTTTTTGGGGTGTTCCCCCTTTTTGTTTTTTTTTTAAAACGTTTTATTTGTTTTTTTGGTTTCAATTTTTTTTTTAATAATTATTATATATTATATATATAAAAAAAATTATATATATTTTTTTATATATATATAAATTATAAAATTTTTTAAAATTTTTTTATTAAATTTTTTTTCATATATATAATATATTAATATATTTATATATTTTAAAATATATATATTTTAAAAATTTAATAAAAATTATAAAAAAAAAGGAAAAATTTATTTTTTTTTTATAAATATATAATATATAAAAAAAAAAAAAAAAAAAAAAAATAAAAAAAAAAATCAAACAAACCCCCCACAAAATTTAAAAAAAAAAAAATATATTTTTTTTTTTTTTTTTTTTTTTTTTTTTTTTAAATTTTTTTTGTGTGTTTGGGTTTGCTTTTTTTTTTTTTTTTTTTTTTTTTTTAATAAAATTTTAAAATTTTTAAAAAAAAGCCCAATAGTATGTGTTTTAAGTTTTTTTTAATATTATATATATTATTTTTTAATAAAATATATATTAATATTAAAAAATATATAAAAAGAAATGTTTTAAAGGTTATTTGGTGTGGGGGGTTTTAAATATAATAAATATTTAAAATATATAAAAATTAATATAAAAATTTTTTTAAATAATAATAAAAATATTCTTTTTTTTTTTTTTTTTCCCCTTTTTTTTGTTTTTTTTCTTCCTTTTTTTTTTTTTTTTTTTCCCCTTTTTTTTTTTTTTTCTTTTCCCCCCAAAAAACATAAAAATTTACTTTTTTTAATATAAAAAAATATAATTATTTTTAAATATAATATTTTTAAATATATTTATATATTTTTTAAAATTTTATATATTAATAATATATTTATATTAAAAAAAATAATAAAAAAATTATTATTTTTAAAAAAAAAAATTTTTTTTTATATAATTTATATATATTGTTTTTTTTTTTTTTTTTTTTTGGGGGGGGGGGGGGGGGGGGGGTTTTTTTTTTTTTTTTTTTTTTTTTTTTTTTTTTTTTTTTGTTTAAATTTTTAAAAAAAAAAAAAAAAAAAAAAAAAATATATTATATATATATATTTTTATAATTATATATAAATATATTTATTAATTTAAAATTTAAATATTATAAAATAAAAAAAAAAAAAAAAAACCACCCCCCCCCCCCCAAAAAAAAAAACCCCCCCCCCCCCCCCCCAAAAAAAAAAAAAATGGGGCCCCCTTTTTTTCCCCCCCCCCCCCCCCCCCCCCCCCCCCAAAAAAAACCCCCCCCCCTTCCCCCCCCAAAAAACCCCCCCCCCCCAAACCCCAACAAAAAAAAAAAACAAAAAAAAAAATAACATATTTCTATTTTTTTTTTAAAAAAATCTATTTTTAAAAAAATTATTTTAAATATTTATATTTTTTTTATTTATTTTATTTATTTTTTTTATTTATTTTTATTTTGTATAAATATTTAAAATTATAAAATAAATTTTTTTTGGGTTTTGGGGGTTTGGTTTTTGGGTGGTTTTTTTGGGTTGTTTTTTTGGGGTTGTGTGTAGGGTGTTTTTGGTTTTGGTTTTTTTTTAAAATTTTGTTATTTTATTATATATATATATAAAAATTTTTATTTTTTTATTAAAATTATATTTATTTAATATATATATTATATAAATTATAATATATATATTTTATATAAAAAAAAGGGGGTTGGTGTGTGTATAAATATATAATTTTTTTTTAAAATATATTAAATATAATTTAAAATTATAATTTTTTAAAAATTTTTTTTTTTTTTTTTTTTTTTTTTTTATTTTTTTTTTTTTTTTGTTTGTTTTAAATTAATTTTAATTTTTTTTAAAATTATTATTTTCTTAAAATTTTTTTTTTGAAAACCCCCAAAAACCCTTTTTTCTTTTAAAAATTTTTTTTAAAAAAAAAAAAAAAAAAAAACCCCCCACCCCAAAAACAACCAAAAAAAACCCCCAAACAAACCCCCCCAAAAAAACCAAAAATTTTTTTCAAAAAAAAAAAAAAAAACCAAAAAACCCCAAACCAAAAAAAAACAAAACCCCCCAAACCAAAACAAAAAAAAAACCCCCCAAAAACCCCCCCCCCCAAAAACAAAAAAACCCCCCCAACCCAAAATCCTCTATTTTCTTTCTTCTTTTATTTTAAATTTTTTTAAATCCCTATTTTTTTTATTTATTTTTTATTTTAATTTTTAAATTTATTATTATTATTTTAATTTATTTTTTATATAAAATATATAAAATTTTTATTTTTTTTTTTTAAATTTTGGATATTTATTTTTATTTATTATTTCCTTTTTTATAATAATAATTTTTTCTTTGATTTTTTTTATTAAATATAAAAGTGGATTTAAAAAAAAACCTTATTTGTTTTTTTTTTTTTTTTTATTAAAAATCCTATTTTTTAAGTATGAAAAAAAAAAATTAAAAAAAAATAAAATTTTTAGTTTCCATTTTTCCTTTTTTTTAAAAATTAAATTCTTTTTTTTGTAAGGGGAAAAAGTAAAACCAAATAAAAAAAAATTTCCTCCCTAACCCCGGGCAAATTTTGAGAGGGGGCGGGTTTTTGGGCCCCCCCGCTTTTAAGGGGCCGGGGAAAAACCCCTAAAAATGCAATTTTCCCCTTTTAGGCCAAAGGGTAAAATTTGGGTGTTTGAAGGGGGGAGCAAAAAGGGGGAAAGAAGGGGGAAATGGGGCCCCCAAAACCCAAAAACGGGGGAAATAAGATCGCGTTTTTATTGCGCAATTAAAGGGGGGGGGGGGCCCCCCAAATTGGGAAAGTTTTGGGGGAAGAAAAAAAGGGAAACCTCGGACTTTAAAAGGGGGGATTACATAAGGGGAAAGAATCCTGGGGCGGCGCCCACCAACGGGAGGAAAGATAAACTCTTTCGGAAAATTTGAATTTTTGGGAAAGGGCCCACCTTGGGGGGGTATAAAGTAAACCCTTGGAAACTAATTGGAAATGGGCCTTTCCCCAAACGGGGAAAAGGCTTAGCCGCGAATAAAAAAATTTGGGGGCGCACAATGGCATAAAATGAATTCCGTTTTTTTAAAACTCGAAAAAAACCGGTTTTCCAAAATTTCCAAAAGTCCCCCCTTTTAAACCCCCCAGGCTGGAAACGCTCTTCGAAACCGGCAAAAAAAACTTTAAGATTTTAGAAAATCAACCGAATCTTGGACAAAAACAAGTTTTAAAATTTTTTAAAAAATTTTTTTGGCCTTTTTTAAAAAAAAAAACACTTTGGGGGTTTTTGGGGGTTTTTTTGGGGTTGGGTTTTTGGGGGTTTTTTTTGGGGGTTTTTTTTTGGGGTTTTTTGGGGGGTTTTTTTTTTTTTTTTGGGGGGTTTTGGGTTTTTTTGTGTGACGACTTGCGCGGGGATCCCTGCCCGCACCGCTCCTGAACGGCCGGGAGTTGGGTCCCCTCACCACTCGCAAAGCGTTGCCTTTTGAGAGCCAAAGGAAAAACAAGTCTGGATGCTTTGTGAAGGGGGGAGATTACATATAAAGTGCTATAAGAATACCTGGGGGCATAGAGCCGTCACAAACCATTTAACAGTTGGTATTCGAAATAAGTATGCAAGCGCTTTTAGTATAAGTGCGCTAATATGAGTTAGGTGGGGATGAGCGGCTCGAGCATAGAATTAGTTGTTAATGATTTATAGAGCAGATTTGGAATACGTAAAATGGGTAAAATCGCCTCGGACATAAGCAAGTGAGGATTAGCATAGCACTGCGACAATGACATCCTGGTGGCGGCGTCGTCACCAAGCTGGCGCCAGGCAAGACGAGTAGAACATACATTTCGGATAATCTTGTAATCTGTCTGGCAAGAGAGGCCCGACCTTACCAGTCCCACAGGGAATCCCACTGAAGTCGACCTCTGGAAACTCCACGATGCTCGAGAAGCATATCGGCCTTTCTCTCCGAGACGGGGCAACTTAGCTGCTTCCAGCCAGGTCAGCTAATCAACGAAATATATGACGTAACAGCAAGAACAGGGCTTTATAGAGTTTTTCTGTATATATATAGAATATGACCGTTTTTTTTCTCAAAACATCGCATAAAAACACTGTATGAACATCTTTCATCAAATTATCCAAAGCTGCCAGTTATTATTAGTCAGGCTGGTAACTGCCAGTGCTTAAACGAAATCAACGGCAACAATAAACTAAATATAGTTTTATTTTATGAAAATCAGAGCTCTTTTGCACATTCCTTGGCATCAAAAAAGCGAAGTTTATCATCATAAATACTGACATACTTTTCCTGTCATGCCATCGTTGTAATTAGTTATTGTACATATATACACGTGTCTGTGTTGTGTGTGGTTGTGTGTGTGTGTGGGTGTGTGGTGTGGTGTGTGTGTGTGTTGTGTGGTATGTGTTGTTGTGTGTGTGTGTGTGTGTGTGTGTGTGTGTGTGCGCGCGGTGTGTGTTGGTGTGTGTGTGGTGTGTGTGTGTGGTGCGGCGAGTGTGTGTATGTGTAATATAAGTATGTCTGCATGTATACACAACCAACACACACACACACACACACACACACACACACACACACACACACACATATATATATATATTATATACATATATATATATATATATATATATATATTATATATATATATAAATCTTTATATACTGATATGTGTGTGTGTGGTGGGTGTGTGGTGTGTGTGTGTGTGGTGTGTGTGTGTGTGGTGTGTGTGTGTGGTGTGTGTGTGTGTGTGTGTGGTGTGTGTGTGTGTGCTTATATATATTATATATAGTACTTTAATATTATTGTATCTATATGTACGTATTAATATTTTTTTTTCTTTCTTTTTTTTTTTTTTTTTTGTTTTTTTTCCTTTTTTTATGAATATAATAAAATTATAATATAATATATATATAATATATAATATATAATATATGAATATAATAATAATAATAAGTAATAATAATATAATAATAAAATAATAATAATAATAATAATAATAATAATAATAATAATGATAATAATAACAATAAATAAAATAATGAAAATAATAATAACAATAAATTAATAATAAAAAATAATAATAAATAATAATAATAATAAATAATAATAAAATAATATATGATAATAATGATAATGATAACAACAAAAATAATAATAATAATAATAATAATAATAAAGAGTTTGGATCACATAATAGTTGTTTACATCCTCGCGGGGTGTTTTCTTGTTTGGGCGGAAGTCAGGGAAACGGGATCCCGGTGTCTCGCGGATATAAGGATGTTGTGGCGAATTTTTCTTTTAAGAATTTTTTCCGGCCTTCTTTTATCTTTTATGAAGTCTTTCTAATTTATTTTTTTCAAAGTTGGTAATGGACGAATGCGAAGTGATGAGCATATTTAAAATGGTCGAAAGAAAGTCGCCCATTTGCGGAGTATTAAATTTGATAGCAGACTTTTTTCCGAATTTTTTAAATCTTTTTTTTGTTACTGATTTTTGTTACTAATTACTGATCATACTCCTAACAGATTTACCTCAGACGCACGCGTTCAAAGCTCTACCTATTTTCAGTGTTATCACAGTCGGGCTAGTTTATTGAGTCTTATTTTGTGCTCTCCTTGGTGTTGACTCACATTTGACTCAAAACTTGGTTAGTCTTGTTTAAAAAGACGTTGCCTTGCCCTGGTTTGTGTGCGAGATGAGAGGCCGACACGTTCTGTGAACCGGTCACAGACTGCAGTGGGAAACCTTCCGAGCAACTCCTCCTCACTCCAGTCTGTTTCCCCAAATAAAACAGCCTGGAGGGGGCCCTTTAGGGGAGTTTTGAAGTGGACCGAAAGGTGGCGACAACCAGTCTATGGTCAGGGCCACAGAACTTTGACACTCTGGCAAACCCCTGCAGTTATGGAGGACCTCCAGTGACAAAAATTATTCGATCTCCTTGGCCCCCACATTTGATCGTGGAGCGCTGATTCCAGTAGCCAGAAATCCTCAATTTTCTGGGACCTAGCAAAATCCTGGAGAAAGAGGCTGTTCTCTCTGTGGGATCAGCTCCCGAGCTATGAGGACTGGACAGACATCTCGTAGCCCGCACGGGTCACAGCCGGATACCGTATTGAAGTCGCCCAGAACGATGCGAATGGGTCTGCCGCAGACATTTGGCTACCACCCGATATGAGTTTGGGGTAGAACGCCTCTTTTTCCCTCGAGTCAGTAGAAAGTAAAAGAAAAACACGAAGCCAAAAAACGTGCTTCAAAATTTCAGTGCCAAAATGCACTCAACCTGTGTTACCTCCCTACCGACGGCTAAAGTCGGCTGGAGATGGTATGGGGGAGCATCGTCCCCGTGTGGGGTGTGTGTGTGTGTGTGTGTGTGTGTGTGTGGTGTGTGGTGTGTGTGTGTTGTGTGGGGTGTGTGTGGTGTGTGTGTGTGTGTTAATGTATGATATATGTGTATTCATGCACATAAAATATAAAAAAATAAAAAATAATATATATATAATTTTAATTTTTATAATATATATATATATATATATATATATATTTATATATAATGTGTGTGTGTGTGTGTGTGTGTATGTATGTACTTGACGTGTGCAAAGGACACAACGGTCATAAAAACGGTTTTACACCAGTGGCATATCACAATGTAAATCTTAGTGATAAATATTATAAAAAGACAAGAATATTATCTTTTACTAACTAATTCAAGTCCACGATTAATTCTAACCCCCCCTTCTCCTACTAATCACAATTCAATTATAAAGATAAATATAATAAAACAAACGTGGGGACGGCATTTCGGGTTTTTTTTACTTTACGAATTTTCCTTTCCCTACACTTTACATTGATCTACGTTGCTTTCTCAGATTATTCCTTGACACAGTCGGAATTGTCTTTTTGACAATTCCGATGTACCCACGCCAAAAAAGAGGGAAAAAACATGTTCGTTCGTTTCCACGAATTTTCCCAACCGTTTTCTCGCGTGTTGATGAAGCAGCGGACTCGTTCGTTATCGCATTTCAATTCATATGGATTCACTAGTTATAACAATTTGCTTACGAAAAAATTACAGCCTTTAGTTTCCGGGCAAAATGTTTTTTTAATACCCCCGCGTTAAATACCTGCGCGTAGGATGAAGCCAGGACTCGTCTGAAAGAACGGTGACGATATCCCTTTCTTCCTCTCTACCCCTCATTGAATTGCGAGCATGTGAATAAACAAATCTTTATAGATAACTATCATAAAATTTACTCTATCAATTCTAGTACTAAAGTCTGCTTAACTAATATGCCTTCAAAATAAAAAACACGTTTAAAAAAAAATTTCGGTGGGGTTTGGTAATTCTACGTGATCAGAAAATCTTTACAATTTTAAACCAATGCATCCTTTTAAATGTCAAATCAATATCAGCCCTTGACATGGGGGCTCCTTTCGTAAAAATAATATAGTGGAAATTTAGTGACCACCTCAATATTATACTCTGTTGGATTATATGACGTAATTAAACATTAGATGAATAGTGTTTGTTTGTGTATTATAATATATATATATATATATATATATTATTATATATAATATATATATATATATATATATTATATATATATATATATATTATATATATATATATGCAGGATCCATTATTCCCTGAAAAGAAACAACCATATATGAAACTAATAGAAACACAGCAGTAATACAAATTATCATTTACATACAAAATCAGTAAACATATTTTAATATAAATGAACGCAATCGACAAGGAACATAATGGCACATTTGGCAATGGCACTGGCTCATTCATTTAATATCATTAATTCTAACCTTAATACTTTTGGTACACTTTCAGCAAAACCATTTTGTAATGGAGTCTCTTTCGGTACAAACACTTATACTTAAAATTTTTTTCTACGGCCACATTTTCCAAACTTACTATTTTCCATTTTTTCTTATCAACCGTATCCGCCGTAAAACGAAACCTCGGGCCAATCAGAGTGCAGAAGGGGGCTACCCTGTTCCTCTGCCAGTTTATAGATGTCATCTGCAATCCAATGACTGCGCCAAACGGTAGTTTTCCGGTCAGCCCGTTTTCGGGAGACTTCTTTAACTGATTTGGTCATTGTTGACGTCATTACCTATGCGCTGCACTGCACCTCTTTGGGGTGCCGCCCTAGTCGCCCGCACTTGGAAAAAATGTTGCTGTTTGGTTTTGTGGGGGGTTTTGTTGTGTGTTTTTTTTTTTTTTTTTTTTTTTAATTAATATTTTATAATTATTTTTTTTTTTTTTTTTTTTTTGTTTTGGGTTTTGGGGTGGTTTAGAAAACAAAAAAAAAAGGGGTTTTATTATATATTTATATATATATAATATATAAATATAAATTTTTTTTTATTTGTTTTATTTTTTTTTTTTTTTTTTGGGGTGTGTTTGGGGTTTTTGTGTTGGTGGTGGTTTTTAAAAAAACACAAAATTTTTTTAAAAAATTTTATTTTTTTATATAAATTTAATTATAATATATATAAATATAATATTATAAAATAGGGTTTTTTTTTTTTGGGTTTTAATTCCCCAGGTAAATTTTTTTAAAATATAAATTTTTATATATATATATAAAATTATTATTAAATATAATATTTTATATATAAATTATTTATATATATAATAATATATGTTTTTAATTATAAATATAATAATATATAATTATATATTTTTTTTTTTTTTTTTATAAATATAATTAATTATATGAAATTTAATATATTACAAATATTATATTTTAAAAAAATACAAAACCCCCAAAAAAAAAAAAAAAAAAAAATATAATTTTATTTTATATATTTATATATATTTAAAAATATATTTTAAATATTTTTTAAATATTTTAAAATTTTTTTTTTTTTATTTTTTTTTTTTTTTTTTTTTCTTGAAAAAAATTTATTTTTTTAAAAAAATAAAAAATTATTTAAAAAAAAAAAATTAAAATAAAAAAAGCCCAAAATTTTTGGGGAAAATAATTAAAAAAAAAAAAAAAATTTTTGGGAAAAAAAATTGAAAATAAAAAAAGTTCAAAAAAAAATAAAAAAATTAAAAAA
Organism: Penaeus monodon; assembly: GCF_015228065.2. Classification (NCBI taxonomy): domain Eukaryota; kingdom Metazoa; phylum Arthropoda; class Malacostraca; order Decapoda; family Penaeidae; genus Penaeus; species Penaeus monodon. The sequence continues at coordinate 31,948,836 of NC_051403.1, forward strand.
AAAAATTTAAAAAAGAAAATTAGAAAACCCGGAAAAAAAAAAAAATTTTAAAGGAAGCTAAAAAATTTAAAAGGGACCTTTTGGAAAACAAGAAAAAAAAAAGGGGGAAAAGAAATAAATAAAAGAATTAAAAACGGGGGGGGGGACTCAAACCCTGAACAAAAAAAGGCCGGGGTTTGGGAGTTTCCTTTCTAAAAAATTTACAAAAAAAAAATTTAAAAAAAAGGGGGGGGAAATCTTCAAAAAAAATTTCCCCTTTCCTTTTTCCCTTTAAAACCCCCGGGGGAATAAAAATAAAAATTATAAATAAAAAAAAATAAAAAAAATTTTAAAATAATTTTATTAAAAAGGTAATAAAGAAATTTTAAATTTGGCCCGTTTAAAATTTAATTAATTTTAAAAAAATTAATAAATTAAAATTATATATATAAAATAATATATTATATAAAATATTTTTTTAAATTATTATATATAATATATTTATATAATTTTATAATTATATTTTTTATAATATATACATATAATTCATATATTATACATTATATACTATATTATAAGGCCCGGGGGGCCGGGGGGGTAAGCATGGGACTAAGACTGGCACGACGGCAACTAGTTCGAGGGTTGAGTCCCGGGGCCGGGCGTTGTTCCCTTGGGAAAGGGAAAAACTTCCCTCGATTGCCTACCTAGCGCTGGTAAATAAAAAAAAAAACCCCCGGGCGGAAGGCAATGGAAACCACCCTCTAAATTGCCAAGAAAACAGGGGAAAATCCATGATCGCCAAGCCTGGGGGGGACATGGAAAAAAAAAAAAAAAAAAAAAAAAAAAAAAAAAAAAAAAAAAAAAAAAAAAAAAAAAAAAAAATTATTTTAAATTATATATATTTTAAAAATTTTATATAATTATTTTTAAATATATATATTTTAATAATATTTTTAATATAATTAAAATAAATTTTTTTTTTTAATAAAAAAACAAAAAAACATACACACAAAAAATTTTTAATAATATATATAATATATATATAATATTATATATATATATTTTTATTATTTTTTATATTTTGGTTGATGTTATATGTATTTTAATAAAATTGTGTGGGTGTGTTGTATTTTTATAGTATTTTTTGAAATATTTATATATACCGTGTGCGTATATGATAAAACCTTTTTTTTAAAAAAACGGAGAAACTGGAGTCTAGAGTAATTGGAACTCTACCGCTACATCCGCAATTCCTGCATTCCCCGGGAAAGGCCTGACGGAAAGTCTTTTTAGGGGTTTTTCTTTGGTTTTAAGCTGAAAAACGCCACATATCTCATCGCAAATCTTTGAGGTCTATGCAAATGCGTTCTGGCAAGTTTGGAAAATAATGGAACCAAAAAATATTTGCTAAAGGGGATTCTAATGCTCACAAAAAAAGCTTCACAAAAAAATAAATTGTGACATATATTTAGGAGCGAATCACATTCCCCCAAATCAAGCCAATCACACCCATCCAGACCAGAGTGGGTTTTCTCACGACAGCTTAGTGGGGGCGGGGCAGCACCTGTACCCAGGGTCGGCCCCTACAGGACAAGCTTATGATGTGACCCTCCGACACGCCAGGGGCCGACACCCTACGAATCCCAAACGATGTCATTACGCTCTTTTTTGAAAGAAAACGGGATAAGGTCCGCAATAGTAGACAGGCCCTTTTTTTGAAATGCAAAAGGGGGCGAGTCTGCAAGAGCCCGCGAGTTTTGACACTCTGAGGCCAGATGCAGACCAACAAAAAACACGCAAAAAAAAAAAGTTTTTTTAGCGTCGTTGAAGGATATGCCCAAAGGCCCCAGATGCAGTGCCCTGAAAATGGAAGAGCCACATGAAAAATAGGTGGGTTGTCATGGGGTTGTTATCTTCTCATCTTCAGAATGTTTGAAACTTTTTCCCCAAGAGGAAGATACTGGCGATTAGTCGATTCCCAAAGGCCGGGAAGTTGCCGTTAACTGGGGAATAAAGTCGATTTTGCTAAAGTGAAAGAGCGTTGCCCACTTGTTCGAGGTCCCTGTTGGGACTGTTTTCAGGTAAATCGAGGGATTGGGAAGCAAGAGAAAGAGATTCACTGGGGAAATTTTAGGAGAGCAAGGACAGGAAATATGCGGTTTATGCAGTGTCCAAAGGGGTTGGAGGAGTTTCCCATGGGGGGGATGAGGGGGCAGATGAACTCCTTTCATTCATTACCCAAGACTTATTAGACCCCAGCACCTTAAACCTTTATGCTAAAGGGCCATGGGAAGGGGGGGAATAAGGAGGAGTTCAGTTAGGAGTAACTTAGGACATTGCGGGGATGGGAACAAAAGTGAAGGGACAGTAGAGTGGGTTTTTGTCTTGCAGAGGCAAACCTTTTCAGCCCTCCATATAGACTGGAAACTGAAAGACCTCCCTTTCCCCCAAATCATGAAAAGGGTAAGATTTGCCTGGGAAAAAACGTCTTTCCAACTTCGACGACCACCCGGGCCTTCCGAGTATTGCATTATAGACCTGCCACGTTGACTGAGGGACGAAAAAGAAGAAATTTTTCCCTTTAATTTTAAAAGGAACCCCGCAATCAGTTACTGGCGAGTATCCCGTTACCATAGATTTCAATATCAAAAATTACTAATTTTTGACCAACCTCCAGGTACAAAAAAAACAAATGGTTTCTCTCTGGATGGCGTTTCCTCATGGTTTAGCTAAAGGGCGTGTTGAGGCCGAACGGTAAAAAACCCGGAACTGAAAAAAACTGCCAAATTCCAGGGAAAAGGGTTAAAAATGGTCGAAAATTTTTGGGGGATGGGGACGTGCCAATATGGTCTTTCTGGGGATGGCCTGATGCCAAGCCAGACTTTTTGAACCACATCCTGACCCCCATAATGTCGACCAGGAAAGCTAGCAGGGCATTGGCGGGGTGTAGGGGGCTGACTTGACGAGCATGGGAATCAAAAATTTTTTGAAGAGCAAGGGTGGCTAGTATTTTCCTGGCCCCAGGGGTCTCTTGGTATGGGATGGAATCCTTTTTCCCCTAAATAAGTAAAATTTTCGATGTAGAGTAGTAAGGGGTAGAGGCAGAACTGCATTCCCCCTACTGATCCCCCAAGGGGAGGGAAAGGGGGGAAAAAGGTGAAAAGGTGGACCTTGTTTGGATTGCCTTTGCGCAAGGAAAGCACAAAGGAAAATAAAGCGTTCAAGGCATGAGCGAGGCCACGAGTTTTTTGTGAGGGGGGGGGGGTGGGGGGCAGCGGGGGGCCAAAAATTGTGCTCCTTGCCCAGGCTTTAAACCCCCCACCCCCATGCCAAAATTTGCTCCCAACAAGGAATGCACCGAGGTTATACTTTTTGAAAGCTGCCAAGGGGGCGCACCTTAGCAAGAATAGGATACCATCATGCAGAACCAAGGGGACTAAAAAGCGTGATAATTTTGTTTTTTTTTTTTTTTTATATATATATATATTTTATATTATATATATATTAATATAATTTTTATATATATATATATATATCATTTTTTTAAGCTGACAGTTAGTACTAGGGTCAAAAGTGCGTACAAAATATAAACTAAAAATATGCACCACAACATCACCACCCCCACACACACACCACAACACCACCACACACACACACCAACACACCACGGACACCACAAAAACCCCAAAACACCACGCCCCCACCCCACCCCACACACACCAAAAACCCCCACCAACACCCCCAAACACACACCCACCCACCAAAAACACACACACACCCCCACAAAACAAACCCCCCACACAGACGACACACCCAACCACACACACACAACACCACCCACAACAAAAACCAACACACCCCCACACACACCACCACCCACAAAAAAACCACACAAAACACACAAAAAACACAAAAAAAAAAAACACCCCCACAAAAACACAAAAAACACAATAAACACATACACAGACACACACACACCACAACCACACACACCCCCACACACCACACACAACACACACACACCAAATAAAATTTTTATATATTATAATATATATATTATATATAAATTTTTAATATATATTTAAATTTTTAAATAATATTTTTTATTTATATATTTTTATATTTTTTTTTTGTTTGTGTTGTGTGGGTGTGTGTGTTTGTGAAAAATATAAATTTTTTAAAATAAAAATAATAATATATATTTATTTTTATTATATATATATAATATATAAAATATATTAATATATATATTTTAAAATATAAATTTAATTAAAAAAAAGGGGTTTTTTTTTTAAAAAGGGGTATTTTTTTTTATTAAATTTTTAAAAAAAAAAAAATAATTAAAATATAAATTTTTAAAAAATTTTTTTTTTTTTTTACAATTACCCCCTTTTAATAAAAATATTTTTTAATAAATTTTTATTCTAAATATAAAAAATTTTGTTTTTTTATATTTTTAATATATATATAAAATAAATTATTAAAAAATAAATAATAATAAAATATATTTTTTTTTTTTTTGGGTTTTAATTTAAAATTATAAAGATTATAAAATATAAAATATTATAAATTAAAATTATTTTTTTAAATTATTTTTAAAAAAATAAAAATTTTTTTATATATTAATTATTAAAAAAAAAAAAAATATATATATATATAAAAATATTTTTAAAAAATTTTTTTTTTTTTTTTTTTTTTAATATATTTTAATTTTTAAATTTTATATAATAATATATTCTTTTTTTTCCCGGGGGGAAAAATTTTAAAATTATTTTAAAATTAAATTCTTTTAATTAAAAAAAAATAAAGATAAATTTTTTTAAAAATGTGTGGGTTTTTTTTTTTTTTTTTTTAAATTGTTTTCAAAAGGGGAAAACCCCAATATTTTATAAATAAATTTTTTAAATTTTTTTTTTTTAAAAAAAAAAATCAAAAAATTTTTTAAATTAAAAAAATTAAAATTTTTTTAGTAATTTTTGTTTTTGGGTGTTGTTGGGTTTTGGGGTTTTAACCCCCCGTTTCAGGGGAAACCCAAAATTTGGGGTTCCCAAAACCCCCCCGGGGGAAAGGGGGGGGAAAAATAAAAAGGGAAAAAACCCCTTTCCTGGGGAACTCTGATCAAAATTTGGGGGGACATGGCCCCCCTAGTTTTCTGGATTCGCAAAGGACCCTACAATTTTAAAATTTTTTTTATATTACCGTAGAAATTTTCCCGGGCGATCAGCAGATACTCGGCAATAAGTAGAACGCCATGACTTGTACGAAACAGGAACAGCCCGAAAGGAACCCAACAGTGCTGTATATCATACCCCGCAGCAAAAAAGAAACAAAAAAAAAGAAAAATTAGGAAGCGCTACATCACGACGGGGAATAACTCAAACAGGCATCGGGCAGATCAAAAACCTCTAAGATACGGTGCAAATTTTACGAACAACAATTGGAGGGGCACATCGTAGGCGTTTTGTAATATTTTTCTGAATTTCTTTTATGCTGTATTTTTGGGCAAAATAAACGAAAAAACCCGGGCAATTTTCACTCTTGTATTATGAAATATTTCTCATTATACCTTCTATACATTTGTCAAAAATGAAATACGGTTCATTTTTTAAATGTATATTTCCCTCTGTCTATCTATCTATCTATCATCTATCTCTTATATAATAAATATATATATATATAATATATATATATTAAAATATATTATATATTATATATATATATATATAAATAATAAATCAAATACACACAAATACTCAAAAAATAAAATATTTATAAAAATATATTATAAAATTTAAAATATATATATATATAAATTTTTAAAATATATATTATAATAAATTATATTTTTTTTTTTGTTTTTTTTTTTTTATTGGTGTGTGTGTGTGAGTTGCGTGTCTGGTGGGTTTAAAAATTTTTTTTTTCAAAACAAAAACCCCCAACAAAAAACCTAAAAAAAATTTTTTAAAAAGAAAAAATTTAATAATTTTTTAATATTATTTAAAAATTTTTAGGGATCAAATATAATAATTAAAAAAATTATAGAAAAAAAAAAAAAAACCCAAATTTTATATATAAAAAAAGAAAAAAAAAAAAAAAAATTTTTTGGGGTTGGGGGGTGTGGTGGGGGTAAAATTAAATATAAATTTTTAGAAAAAATTTAAATTAATTTTGGGGTTTTATTATTTTTCTGTTTTTTTTATGATGTTTTTTGGGGAAAAAATTTTAAAAAAAAATTTTTTTTTTTATAAATATTTTTTTTTAAATTTTTATAATTTTAAAAATTTAAATATTTTTTTTTTGGGGTTTTTTTGTTTTTTTCTTTTTTTTTTTTTTTTATTTTTTTTTTTTAAAATTTTTTTTTTTTTTTTTTTTTTTTGTAAAAATATTAAATAAATTTTTTTTTTTAAAAATTTTTTTTAAATTAAAAATTTATAAATTTTATGAAAAAATTTATTAAAATTATTTATTTTTTTTTTAAAAAAAAATTTTTTTTTAAAATTAAAAAATTTAGGGGTTGGGGGGGTTCGGTTGGTTTGGTTTTGGGGTTTTAAAAAATAAAAAAGCCCCAAAAAAAAACCCCCCAACCCAAAAAACCCCCCAAAAACCCCAAATTATACTTAAATTTTTTAAAAATTTAATTTAAATTATTTTTTAAAAGGAGGTTTTTTTTAAATTTAAAAATTTAAATTTTTTTTTAAAAATATTTTTTTGGGGTTGGGGTGTGGGTTTTGGGGTTTGGGGTTTTGGGTTTTTGGGGGGGTTTTTATTTTTAAAATTTTTTTTTAAAAAAAATTTTTTAAAAAAAAATTTTTGAATATAAATTATATTTTTAAAAATTTTTAAAATTTATTTAAAAAAGTGTTCTGCTTTGGGGTTTTTTGGGTTTTTAAGGGGTTTTGGGGGTTTTTGGGTTTTTAAAAAAAAAAAATATTATATTTATATATATATATATATATTATATTTTAATTTGTTTTTTTGGGTTTTTTGGTGTGTGTTGGTGTTTGTGGGTGTGTGTGGTGGGGTTGTGTGTGTGGGTTGTTTGTGGTGTGTGTGGTTTTTTTTTTTTTAAAAAAAATTTATTAATATATTAATTATATATTTTAAAAATTTATAAAATTTAAAAAAATTTTAAAAATTTATATATAAATAAATTTTTAAATATTAATATATATATAATTTATATATTTTTTTTTTTAAATTTTTTTTATTAATAAAAAATTTTGTATATAAAATATAAAAAAAAAAATTTTAAAAAAAAAAAAAAAAAAAAAAAAACACAACACAACACACACAAAACACACACACAAAACACCAACAAAAAAACCACAAAAACACAACACACCCCACACCCCCAAACCACAAACAAAAAAAAAAAAAAAAAAAATTTTTTAAAAAAAAATTATTAATAAATTTGTGGGTTATTAAAAAAAGCAAAATCGGCAGTGTTTCGAGCCCGGGGAAGGGGCAGAGGAAGAAGAAGCATCACAGGAAACACACTGCAATTGATGGCGAGTGAAGGAAGGGGGGTTTGGGTCGGGCAGGCCGAGGCAGATGGGAACATTGTATCAAACAGGGGGTCTTCAAATTTACCACACGCACACCACACATACACAAAAAACCCACACACAACCACACACACACCACACACACACACAACACCACACCAACAAAAAAATAATAATAATAAATTTTTATATATATATTTTAAAATTATATAAATATAATATTTATCATCATCAATAACGGATGTCATTTTGACGCCGGGCCCCCTCCCCCACCTCCTTCGCCACAAAAACCCGACTTACGTTTTTCTTTCCCGACCACGACAGCCCGAAAAATATCTTTGATGTTCGCTCATTTTGGTTTTTGGGTTTTGCCCTTTTCCCTTTTTTCCTATCACCATCCCTGTCAGCAGGGTTTTTCTCAATATTTTTACTTCTATAACAAACCAATAAATTTAATTTCCCCCCTGTTAAAGAGGCCAACAGCCGTCTTTACAATTTATTTTTTTCCAGCACTTCATCTTCTTTCTTTTCTGCCCAAAAACTAAACGCAGTACTCTCGAAAACACCAATTAAAAACGTTGATTTTTTTCGGGTCTATCATTTCAGCACCCAACACTAGAACCATATTAAATTGGGAAAAATAATAAATTTCAATAACCTCAGCTTTGCCGAAGGTAATGCCTCGGTCTTTCCAAAATTTATTGAAGCAATTGTGGCTTTTTGGCAATGGAAATTCATTTTTTATTCCGGTAATCATATGTTTATTTAAAAACAGTTTCCAAGATAATTGAATCTTTCAATTTTTCCACAATCATTCCATTGATTTAACATGTTCATCATTGTTCATTGCCCCGGTATCTTTGAATCTTCATGATTTAGTTTTTTTTGGCATTAAAAACAACCCGCCCTTTTCGTTGCTTCTCTAACTTTATTAGAGTTGTTGTAGTTTTGTGATACTGGGTGCAACAAAAACTTTTCATCGGCGTACCTAGATTTGAATTTTGTATCCCCCAACATCTACAGTTCCCCAAAAATTCTCTAGAGCACCTTCTAAAAGTTTCAGAATATATGTTTTAAAAAGGGGTGCGGAGCGAAAGCAAAACCCCGTCGCACTCCTTTTTTGACTTCGAACCTTCTGTTAACCCATAAGTGGTTCTACAGCTGCTTGTTGGGTCATCATGGCTTTTATTATTGGATGATGTTTTTGGAAACTTTAAATTTGTTCATGTATTCCAAAGGATCGTGACAAAAGTATCAAAAAACTTTCCATAACGAGAAACACAGGTATAGGCTTTTTGATGTTCTTGTTTTTCTCTATGATCAATTTTTGATTTTGGGGTCTGGGTTTTTTGGTACCTTTTTTTCCCGGGCGAAAAAAAATGCTTTTTTCGTCGCAATTTCCTCTCTTAACTTCAAATTTCATTCTTTAGCAATAAATTTCAAAAAAATTTTTCTGCTGGACTTATTTAAAACAATTTTCCTATTATTTTGGGTTGGAGTGCGTCAACCTTTTTAGTATGGGAGTAAAGATTGATTTTACCCAGTCTTCTGGCCATCTTCTTTATACCAATTTTTGTACAGTTTGTAGAATACTCAACAAATTTTTGCCCGCATTCTTAATTAGTTTTGCTTTATTTCATCTATTTGGGGGGTTTTTATTCTTTTTTCTTTTTATGGGTTTTTAACTTGTCTAGCGGGCGGGGGCCTCTTTTGTTTTCATTTATCTAATTAATGTTTTTTGTTTGATCTTTTTTCTTTTGGGATAGGTTGGAACAATATTGATTTCCCTTTTTATTCTTTTCCATCACATAAAAAAAAATCCATCTTCAGTTTTGATAGGTAATATTATTTTAATATTATAATTTTAAAATATAAAATAAATAAATATATATATAAAAAATATATAATATAAAATAATATATAATATATAAATATATATATAAAAATAACATATAATATAATACATTTATAAACCCCATGCAGACAACACCCACAAAAACACCCCACAACACACACACACGACAAACACAAAAACAAACCCCCCACACAAAACACACACCACACACCCCACACACACAACAACCAAATATAATTTATATAAAATAAAAATATAAAATTTATATTATATATATAACTACACCCCCAGTACACCACACAAACCCCCAAAACCCCACCAACCCCAACCCACAACACAACACACACAAAAATTTTAATAAATAAATATATATTATATATATATTTTTATAATTATAATATATATTTTAGTGTCTGTGTGTATTGATACCATTCTGTCGAACGAAAGTTCAGTTACCTGCCAAAATAAAGCCCGTTCCTTTATCCTTCCTTTAATTTAAGCAAAAAAAAAATTATAGGTTTCCCTTTTTTTGTTATCTTTTTTTCTGTTTTCGTTTTGAACATTTTTTCAAAAAAAGGGGTTTAGAAATCTTACCAAATATCCACGATTGACAGGGGGTGCGAAAGTTTTAAAGGCCCGTGTCATCTAATGCCGACTCGGTTAGAGGTGCCAGCTTAGCGACTCGGCTGAGCTTAATCCTTTAAACCCCCGTGGTCCCCGCCACAGCAGTAATAATTGCAAATGGGTCGGGGCGCGAACCCCCGCCCTGGATGAGAGGCCGACAAGTTACAAAAAAAAAATTTCCGGACTTGCAAGGGGCAGAACTAATAATGCATCGCGGTTTAGCCCCTGAAGGTGTGCTCTGAGATACTACATGCAGCTAGATAACTAATAGTTTGTTATAATTTACTCGATGATATAATTACCGGAGGTAAAACAAAATTCCATTCTTTTATATATGACGTGAAAGTGATTTCCCTACCACTAACAAAACCCTAGGACTACTCTAGGGAAAAAGTGTTTTCAAGTTGGGTTCAAGATATATATTTACGAATTCAAGCACTTAGTGTGTTAAATTTATAGCAACTTGCGTGTTTTCGCTCTTGCGCCACTTTTTGCGGCGGCCTCTGACGCAGGTGGGTCCGCAGCGCGATGCCCTTGGGGAAGCAGCCCTCCCGCCCCTGACGCACTTGCTTCAAAAGCCTGGAATTTGTCCCAGAAAAAGGGAATTTGGCCCAGCCTTTTCCCGCCGGAAACGTTTCTGACGAGTTCGGATGACCTGGGGCTCGAGAGACGGCCACGCAAGGCTAATTGTATTACATCCTTTTTCAAACCGGCAGTGGTCCTCTTGCATTCAAATTTCTGGTATTTCTGATTGCCACCATTTATCGTAGATATTTTTTAAAAGTGTTTTCCCGCTCAAAGTATGTGTATGCAAAAAAACCTGTAAAACTTGTAATTAAAATTTCCTCACGGTAAAAAGCAGCCGCTTATTAAAGGAAGGGGGGACCACGTTTCGAAATCGCTTCTTTTTACAGAGGCCCTTCAGGAACCCGCATGTTTATGCCTTTTTTCTGTTTTTTTTTACTTACCTATGTCACGCTAGGCCCTCTACTTTTTTCACACAAAAAAACACACACACACACACCACAAACAAAAACACCACACCCCCACACACAACACACACACCACCACACACACACACACACACACACACACCCAAAACACAATCACACCCAACACACACACACAAACAAACACACACACACACACACATACACAACACACAATATATATAAAAAATATATTATTTTAAATATATAATATATATATTATAATATATATAAAAAACAACTAAAATATATTATATATATATTTTTATATATATATATATATTATATATATTTATATAAATGTTTTAAAAAAAAAAGTTAATACCCGTCAAAAAATCATTAAAGCGTACCCCTTTACAACATTTTTCTTTTTTTTTTGTCCTCAGCAAAAGGTTTAAAAAATCATGGTATCGCTAAAAGAAAAAAAATAGAAGAATTTTGCGTTTTTTTTTAGCATGAGGTCCTGCAACGAGGCGACAAAAGGTAGGGGCGGGCGGGGGCGTGCTACGCTAGCTGCGCTGTTCTGAATGGCAAAGGAAGGCTGTGCCCAAAATATGCGGGGGATATCAACCAAAGCGACATAACGGTCAGGGGGGTGGGCTTCCTGGCCCGGGGGGGGGCAGGGACGGGAAAAGGTCAGTGCCAAAAGAGGGGTGGGGGCCGAGCTGTCATCGCAAAATTCCTCATTCGCCCGCCCCTCGCCGCCCGGCCTCCCCTCCCTCGCCGTGAGTCGGCGAAGGGCCCTGGTTTGGCAGGCACCGGGAACGGCGCGACAAAAATGGTTCCGTGGGGTTAGATGAAGGCCGCGCGCCCTCGCCGGGGCGCTCGGCATTTTGGCCGGGCCAGAACTTCAAGGCCCCAGGCGTTTGACAACTGAGGGTCAACCCCCTTCGCCTTGATACAAACACGGCTATGTTTAAAGGGGGCCACAAAATTAAAATAAGAATGAAAAAAGTGGACGAGTTTTTATTTCCCTAACTTGGTGTGACCTTTTACCCCTCGAAAAAGAGAATCAGGTTATAAATAAATAAAAAATTTCAAGAATAATATTAAAATCCCCGAGAAAGCACTAAAAGTACAAAAACAGTCGGATAGTATCTATTATCAATGAAAGAAACTTTAAATAGAGACGGGGAGATAGAAAAATGCGCCCCTATTATATAGGATTTTATAAATACCCGCACAATTTATCTTATTTTATATATATAATTATATTATATATATATTATTATAATAAAATTTTTTTTTTTTGTTTGTTGGGGGTGTGGTGTGTGTGTGTGTGTGTGTTTTTAATTTTATAATATTTTTTATATAAAGTATTTATATAAATATAATATTATATATATATATATTTTATATTGGTGTGTGGGTTGTTTTTGGGGGTGTGTGTGTGGTGTGTGTGGTGTGTGCGTGTGTGTGTGTAGATAGAAATAAACCCCACACACACCAAAAAATTTTGTGTGATTTTTATTAATATATATATATATATTAAAAATATATATATCTCTATTTATATATATTATATAATATAATATATTTTTTGTGGGTTTTTTTTAAAATTTTTTGGGTAAAAAAAAACCCCAAAAAACCCCAAAACCCAAAAAAAAAAAAAAAAAAAAAAAAATATATATATATTATATATATAATATATATAATTATATATGTGTGGTGTGGGGGTGTGGTGTGGGGTGTGTGTGTGGGGGTGTGTGGGGGGGGTGGGTGGGTAGATTTAAAAAATTTTTGGGGATATGTATAATTTAAAAATATAAAAATAATAATTTTTAATAAATAATAATTAATATAAATATTACAAAATATTATATAATTTTTAAAAAAAAAAAAAAAAAAAAAAAAAAATTTTTATATTATATTTATATTTATAAAAATTTTATAATATGAAATTAATATATATAATTATAAAAAAATTATAATATTTTTTTTTAAAAATAAAAATAATTATATAATATTATATAAAAATTTTATTTAAAAGATATTTTAATATAAATTTAAATTTTAATATAATTAAAATTTATATATACAAATATAAATAATTTTTTTTATAATATATATAACATATATTCTGTTTGGGGGTTTTGTATTCCCTTTTAATTTCTACTTTTTATGGATATTTTTTTGTTTTAAAAATTTTTGTTTTTTGGTTATTTATTATTATAATTATTAATTTTTAAAATAAAATATATATAATATTTATAAAAATATAAAAATTATATACAAAGTTAAAAAAGAATTTTTTTTAAATATAAAAAAAGATATATTATATTTTAAAATTTAAAAATAAAATTATTTTATTATTTATATTTAATATATATATAATATATATTTATATGTTTGGTGTGTGTTTTTTTCAGTAAATCCCAAACTTTTTAAAATTTTTTAAATACTGCGTTCCTCTTTACCCCCGCAGGTGGGAAATTTGTTACCCCTTTGTTTTCGTCTGGGGCACCGCTTTGCGCCCCACGGGGCCTCCCGGGGCACTTTTTAAACATCCCCCCAAAATGTTTTGGTGTCGGGGGGGAAAACTTTATACTCAGGCCTTGTTTTCTTCTCCCCACTTTCTGGGGCTCTGATTGGGGGCCCTATTGGGGCCGTATGAGAACCCTCTATTTAACATATACATATATATAAATACAAAATATAAATATTATAATATATATATATAAAATAATAATATATATTATTTTGTGTGGGGGGTGTGTGTGTGTGTGTGTTTTTGGGGTTTTGGTGTGGGGAAAATTTTATTTTCTATCCCACACCAAAAACACACACAAAACCCCCCACACACCCACACCCACACAACACACCACACCACACCACACACAACATAATATATATATATATATATATATTATATATATTAATATATAATAATAATAATAATAATATATTATAAAAATATTATATTTTTAAATATTTTATATATAAATTAATAATAATATATTTATATATTATTTTTTTTTTTTTTATATAAATTTTTATATATATTTATAATATTTTAAATATATATATATATATATATATAATAATATATTTTAATTTTTTTTTTTTTTTGGGGTTTTTTTTTTTTTTTATATATAATATATATAAATAAATATTTATATTTAGTGTGTGGTGTGGGGTGTGGGGGGGTTGTTTGTGTGTTTTTTATATATATATATTATATATTAAATTTATATAAAATATATATATTTTATATATTTGTTGTGTGTGTGTGTGTGTGGGGTGTGTGTGTGTGTGGGGTGTGTGTGTTTTTTGTGTGTGTGTGTGTGTGGTGGGGGGTGTTTTTTCAAATATTAATATATATATTAAAAATTAATATAATAATATTATATATATAATATATAAAATATATATATAATATTTTAAAAAATAATATAATACCCCCAACCCCCGCAGCCTTTGGAAAAGGCCCAATTCCACCTCCCCGGGGGCATAGCCCCCCTTCCCAAAACCTTTTTTCCCCAATTTAATTTGTCGTTTTTTTTTTTTGTTTTCCAATTTTTTTTTACCCCGGCCCCCTCCCAAAAATTTTCGGTTTAAATTTCCCCCGGTTCCCCCACAATTTCCTTCCCCTTTTTTGGGGGCCCGGGGTTTTTCTTTAAAAGGGTATGCCCCAGGTTGTTTTTTTTTTTCTTCGATTTGTTTTAGGGGGGAAACCTTGCCCAATGCCTTTTTTTTTCCTTTCGCTGATGTTTTTGTCTTTTGGGGATTTGGGGCCCTAGGTATACAAAAATTGTCCACTCCCCTTTTAACGTTTCCCCCTTGTACTGTATCGGGTTTCGAACTAAAAATTTTCTACTTTTAAACTTTAAATTTTTAGCCCTTTATTCTTTTTTCACCCCTTTGCCCAAATTTTAAATTTTTTTTTTTTTTTTTTTATTCAAAATCGGTTTTTTAAATTTACTGCATTTCTTTTGCAGATTTCCCTGGGGGGAAAAAATTCCATCTAAAAATTTTAGATTGTTTTAGGTTTAATCCCCCTTTGGGTTTTGGATCCCTTTTCCCTTTCCTGAAAAGTTTTTTTAAATTTTTCCCTCAAGACAAGCTAAAAAACATTTTTGGGGTGAGATGGTATCGCCCGGGCCCAAACCCCCTTTTTTTTTTAAAGTGGTATTTTTTGGGTTTCCGTGGGGGAACTTGTTTATTTTGCCAATCCCAATTTAATAATTTTTTTTTTTTTTTTTTTTTTTTTTTCTTCCAATTTTTTCAATTTTAACCCCCTTCTACCCCCCGGGTTTTTGGGTAGTTTTCTGGTATTTGCTGGTTTTTTGGTACAGAGTAAAATGCCTTTTCGTAACCCGATAAATCCTTTAAAAGGGGGGTTTCCTAAAATTTGTTTTTTTTTTCTTTTATTTAGGTTAGCCTGGGGAGTGTTTCTTTTTTTGAGAATCTACTGGGGGTTTGCCTCCTTTTTCTCTTGGGGGTTTAGAATCCAGCCGGGTCAGAGGGGCAATTGTGAGGGAATTTTGTGAATATTTTAAAACTAAAAAAAAGGTTTTTGGGGTCGGTATTTTTTTAAAATCCTTTCTTTTCCCCATTTTTTTGGTGTATCAAAATACTAAAGCCCCCGGGGGCTATTTCCCAAAAGTGAAAAACGTTGGGGCCTCTCACCCCAAGGGGCCCAGCTTCGGGGGCCCCCCCCGGGGCTAAAGGAATTTGGGCAATTGTCCCCTGGGGGTTTATTTGCTGTGGTGGGCCCCCCACGGGGGGGGTGGGGGACCAGGTTAAACCGGGGGTCAGCACCAGCGGGCCCCCACGTAAAACGATCGGCATTAGTGGGCCCACAGGGGGGGCTCCCCTCTTTGGGCATGGGGCCCCAGGCGAGGCTAAGTTTTCCCCATATCGGGGGATTTAATCAAAAAAATTTGTTGCTTTTTTCCCCTGCTTTCGGGGGTTTTTTTTTGAAAAGGGGCATTTTTTTTAAAAAAAAGTTTGGGTTTTATTTTTCCACTTTTTCCCATTTCTCCTGCTTTCTATTATAAGGTCTATACAAAATTCCGTCTTCCCCCGGTTTTTTCCCCCCCTCAAAAAGCCAAAAAAGCCTTTTTTATTTTTTTGGGTTTTTTGTGATGTTAGGTACGTCTCTAGTTACCGCACTCGCTCCTATCCATGGCTGTTCATTTGAGTTGTATGGATCCCTGTAAAAGTCCTTCACTACTCTAATGATTTCATTCTTATTGTATGTTACTTCTCCATCTGGTTTCTTTATTGCATACAATTGATTTCTCCCTATTCCAACTCTCCTGTTAACTGTTATCATGCTAGTATCTGAGATCACTGTTTCATTTATTATTTGAGCATTGAATTTTCATACATCTTCGCTCTTCTTTTTATTTATAGTCTTTGTTAGTTCGGCTAATTCTATCTTGTCCCTGATTGACGATACTTTCAAGACCCTATATTTTTGCATAAGGTCTTTAGTTTCTACCAAGAACTTGCTGGAGCTTTGTTTGATGTTCTTACCGCCTACTTCAAGTGCAGCTTCCTTTATTATGTCATTGAACTGTTTGTTGGTTTGGTCAATGTTGAGATCTTCGTTGCTGAGAAGTGAATATTTGTTTTGGATGTTAAAGTTAAGTTCTGTTGCTCTGTTCTTCAAGTTAGCTAAATTTGGCTGCAGTTTTCCTATGAGTTTACTCCTTTCCCCTCTGAGGTGTAATTTAATTTGGCCTCTGACCATTCTATGGTCGCTGCCAACATTTACCTTATCAATAACTTCCTTTTTTTTTACTAGAATGCGCCTATTTGAAATTATAAAGTCAATTTCGTTTTTGATGTCAGATGGCGACTAACATGTCCACTTCCACTCTAGTCTTTTATCAAAGAATGTATTCATGATACTGAGTGATCGAGCCTCCGCAAAGCATTAGCATTAGCATTTGTCCCCTCTCATTCCTAGTACCTATTTCATGTTTCCCTACTGCGGTCTTTTTACCTATTTTGGCATTATATATATGTGTATATATGTGTGTGTATACATATAGATATTTAAGGGTGCATATATATATATTGTGTGTGTGTGTGTGTGTGTGTGTGTGTGTGTGTGTGTGTGTGGTGCACACATTTGTGCCATCACTGATGTGGTTATGTTGACATCATATAGTTGACTGGGTGTTTATACTGGAGTAGTTGACCAATGATCCTTCCCAGGGGAGTAGTTGGTTTGTTATCATTGTTGGTGGTTTTCAACCCACCATCAATATCTACGACAGACTTACCTACTACCGCTTAACAGCTACTAAGACAATCCTCATCAAGCTCGTTAAACCCAGAGTTTTTGATGATGAGCAAGAGTCATAAGATCTAGTCCTAAAAGCTGTCACATCTGGTCCACCAATTCTGAAGTCAGAAGTGCGCTGGTACCTACAGCAAAAGAAATCCGGGAAAGCTGCAGGTCTTGAAGGCATACACATCAACATGCTCGGAGCCTTAAAAGAAAAAGGAATTGATCTGGAACTTCCTAAATAATATCCATGAAACAGGCAATCTATCTAAAGGAATTATGAAATCAGTATTCATTGCCCTATTGCATCTAATATCGCATATTCTTAAAACTTTACTGAAAATCATCCTACAGAGGATCAGAAAACGATTCACACTATCTTCGTCATGAGAATGCTTGCCGAAAGCCATCCAGCAGCTGCAAAACATCTACCTGGTAGACTATCAGAAAGCTTTTGATAAGGTCCGGCACTTAGAATTGTTCAAAATCCTCATAAATAACCGGATAGATGATAAAGATATGAGACTAATTCAATCAGTCTACCAAGATCAACTTGCAGCAGCCTGCGCATCCGATGGAACAACGAACTGGTTCCCTATCAAACGAGATATCCCACAAGGTTGTGATGTCGCCTAACCTCTTCAATTTATATTCTGAAATTATCCTGTGGGAGATTGAAGATCGTCAGGAGGGAATCGTTATCAATGGCTGCAAGATCAATAAGTTTTGTTATGCAGACAATACAATTCTCATGGCCATAATTCGTAAATGAACTCCAAAAACTTTTTGATGCTGTTGTAGAAGCAGGGAACATGTCAACTGCAAGAAAAGAAAATGCATGGTGTTTTTCAAAGTCGGAGGCCCCACCAACTTGTCCCCTCACACTAGGAGAAATAAAAATCTAACAGGTCTCCTCATTCAGTCATTTAGGAGCTTTTTACACCTGAGACGATCGTTGCAAGAAGAAAATCAGACGCAGAATCAAACTATCAAAAGGAGCATTCTCCAAACTCCAGAACATCCTAATAGACTGCAAGCTCAATACAAATAAAAATCAGACTCGTTAAAACCTTTGTCTGGTCGACTCTCCTATATGGTTGCTATTCCTGGATACTGACGACTGAAACTCGGCGCAATTTAGAGGCCGCAGAAAAGTGGTTCCACCGCAGGATGTTGCCCTTACGCAGACCGAGTGTCCAATGTGATCCTCAAACGAGTCGGATGCGAGCTTCTATAATTGATCCGAGTACAACTCAAATTCCTCGGACTTGCAAACCGTTAAGGCACATTAGAAGGCCTTACTTTAAGTGGTAACATTGAAGGCACGCGAGCTCTAGGTAGGCCGAAAAAACGCCGCATTGGTGAGAGCACAAAAAAATGATACACATATATGTTGATAGATGATGGATATAGATATATAGATATGTAAGTGTATGTGTGCATGTGTATTGGTATGTACACATACATACATATACATAAATAAATAAATGTGTATATATATACAAAAATATGTGTGTATGTATGTATATATATATACATAAATATATATGTATATATACATATATATATATATATATATATATATATATATATATATATATATATGTGTGTGTGGTGTGTGTGTGTGTGTGTGTGTGTGTGTGCGTGTGAGTATGTGTGTGTGTGTGTGTGTGTGTTTGTGTGTGTGTGTGTGTGTGTGTGTGTGTGTGTGTGTGTGATTGTGTGTGTATAGATATGTATGTATGTATGTATATGTATATCTATACTTATATAAACAAGTTTATACATACCAAGGGAAGAAACATGTGTGCGTGCGTATGTGTGATGTGTGTGTGTGTGTGTGTGTGTGTGTGTGTGTGTGTGTGTGTGTGTGTGTGTGTGTGTGTGTGTTTTGGTTCACAAGGCGATGTTTGAGGATTTCCAGAATGGTTAATGGTCAAAACAAACAAGTGTGCCAGACAAAGGTCACACAGCATAATGATAAAGTATTGTGGCTCCTGGGTCGTCCCACAGGCCTCCTCCACCCAGGGATGTCTCGCAAAGAGAGAATCTGATGGGCAGGGTCATCCACAGGGAAGCGAGCTAGGTGCCCATGTAGCCTGAGTTGGCGATCCCGGATTATACAAGTAACAGGTCCCATGCCAGTCTCACGGTGTAACCGCCGGTTGGACACATGGTCCTGCCAATTGTACCCCATGATCAGGCGAAGAGACTTGTTGCAAAAGGCATCAAGACAAGACTTCAAGGCACTAGATAGCATCCAGGTTTCACTTCCACAGAGCAAAACTGACAGTATCAAGGCCTTGAAGACACGTAGCTTGGTCCTTCTGCATAGGTACTGACATCTCCAAATGCTCTTGTTGATCGAGTTCATGGCTCCTGTTGCCAGACCAATTCGTCTAATGACTTCTTGGTCTGACAGTCAGAGATATGGACTATGCTACCAAGGTATACAAAGCTCTCTGTGACTTCAACGTCCTCACCAGAAGCATGGATCGACTGTACAGGTTTCTCTAACAGGCCCCCAGAGTCCTGAATCTTGGTCTTGGTCCAGGAGACCTCTAGGCCTAAGGGCTTCGCCTCATTGCTTAAATGCATCAAGAGCTCCAGGGACTTAGATAGGATAGCAACATCATCGACAAAGTCAAGGTCTGAGACCTTGATATTGCACAGTGTTGTTCCACACTGACTTTGGGTAGTAGCTCTGCCCATTATCCAGTCCATACAGGTGTTGAAAAGTGTTGGTGCAAGGACTCAGCCTTGCCTCACCCCTGAATTAACAGGGATGAAGTTTGACATACCCCCACCACACTTTACAGCACTTTCAGTACCGGTATATAGGCTTGCTATTAGGCCAATAATCTTTGTCGGAATTCCCGTCTCAGGATCTCCCATAGCGATTCCACCATTACTCGAAGTGCTAATATATGGTCTATCGTGGACTTGCCAGGAGTGATTCCAAACTGCTCTGGTCTCTGTTGCTTTAGTAGGTGGTCGCAGATCCGTTTCAGAAGAATGTGGGTGAAAACTTTGCCTGGTATGCTGAGCAGTGTACCATGGTTGTTGCTACAGTGCCAATGATCCCCTTTCCCTTTCTAGAGAGGAATAACTACGCCCCTCAACAGGTCAGGGGGAATGGTACCAGACTACCAGATGGCAGTCAAGACTGCATGCAAGCCCCGAGCCATAGGTTCACCCCAGCATTTAGAAGTTCAGCAGGAATATCACATATGCCTGCAGTCTTCCCACACTTCAGCTAAGAAATCGCCATCCTAACCTCTGTTAGGATAGGAGGTTCCTCGCTGATGGTGGGTCCGCACAAGTATTGTGATACACCTGCAGTCAAGCTAACTGTCGGAGGGTCTGCCTGGTACAACTGCTCAAAATACTCAGCAAAATGTCCACGAACCCCAACATGATCTGAGATGATCTGTCCATCCACTGAGCGGACTGCAGTCATCTGCAAAGAGGGCTTAGAGTTCAGCTTTCTTATGGTTTGGTAGGCAGGGTGAAGGTCACTTACCAAGAAATAGCCTTCAACCTCCTCAGAAAGATTCCTGATGAACTGTTCCTTGTCTCTTCTCAGCAGTGTTTGAGCCCTACGCACCAAATAGCTATGCAAGACCTGGTTGCTATTCTGCCGAGCCAAGTGAATGCTTCATTGGCCTCCAATGTCTTCAGGGAGACAGAATTCTGCCTTGCCCTGGGCATACACCAATGGACTCCTGGGCTGCTTTGAGTGTTTCGTGCTTGAAAAACTCCCACAGAGCATGTCATGTTTTCAAGTTTTGTGAATGAATCAGATACTGCCAAGGTAAACCCACAGGCACATTCATCCTCCCTCAGTCTGTCCAAGTGAAACACCTTAGAGTGGCCACTGGAGGTGACCCATAGGGTAGCCACAACCAGCCTATGGTCAGCACCACAGAACTTGGCACTCCGGTATACTCTACAGTTATGTTGTTATCTAACAACGTGGTTGATCTCCTTGACCACTGTACCTGTATCTCTATACCATGTACAGCGATGCTGGTTGGAGCTCTGATACCAGGAGCCAGAAATCCTCATTCTCTGGGACCTAGCAAAGTCGCGGAAAAGGAGGCTGTTCTCGCTGCTGAGATCAGCTCCCGACCCATGGGGGCTGAGAGACATCTTGCAGCCAGCTTGATCACTGCCGGATACCGCATTAAAGTCGCCCAGAAAAATGCGAATATCTCGCTGGGGGCAATTGTCTGCCATAGATGAGAGTTTGGCATAGAACGTCTCTTTCACATCGAGTTTGCAAACATCAGTAGGAGCATACACAACAATAAGAGACATGAATCCAAAAGCATGCTTCAACCTCAATGCCATCATACATTCGTCAAAAGGTGATACCTCAACTACCGAGGGTTGAAGTTGGCTAGAGATGGCTATGTCTTCTCCCTGGAGGTGATGACCATCACTGCAGTTCAACCAGTAGCAGATGTACCCACCCATACTGATTGTGCCATTACCAGGTCTTCCCACCTCCAAGAGGGCAGCCACCTCCACTCCCAATCGCCCCAATTCCCTTGATAGCAGAGGTAACCACACATCCTGCCGTAGGGGCCTGATGTTCCAAGCACCTACATGGATAGCTCGCCTGAGGTTAAGCCTCGTGTGTTCGCTCCGGGTGTACACCACCTCTGTCACTCCCGCTAATGCTGCCCCAAATAAAGGGGTTGACAGACTGTTGGGGCCCCCACAACCCCCTGTGGGGTTCCCTGGGGCTTTGCCCCATAAGCCTCATAGTGGATTGGCGCCTGCCGGGGCACAAGTGGGACAAGTAACTCTCGTTCCCATCCTGGGCCCCAATATTTGCCCACCCAACAGGACCCACAACCCACCTCACTTGCTAGATGGGAGGGATACCATCCCCTCAGCAAATCCATTTATTTTTGGTGTTGCCAGTGAGTTATCTGGGGGGAGGAGGGCTGGCAAGGCCCACCTCCCCTGAGCCACCCAATACCCCAGGGTGGCTAAGTGGCAGGAGTTGGTACGGAGCCAGGGCGTGTCCACACGCTGGTGGGCCCTGGCTCCGTACCACTTGGGCCTCCTGCTGCTCTGAGGTACCCCACAGTTTAGCCTGGGACCGCAAGGACCACAAGGAGGCACTGCAGAAGTCTCGATGATGGAGTGGCTGTGAACTGGCAGGGGAGGTTAATGCAGAGCTGCTCCCTTTTTTACACTAGGCTAGCCTGTGGTGCCAGCTGCAAGGGAGAAGGCATGCAAGTACTTAACACTATCTAGGCTACCACACCATCGCTTCATATCACCTTGTGCATGAAGTACCCACCCATAAATGTGTGTGTATGTAAATATATATATATATATATATATATATATATATATA
>NC_051403.1:31973277-31975777 GCF_015228065.2 Penaeus monodon
AAAAATAATATAACACCACACACACAATCACACTAGACAATAAAAATAAAATATACTAATATATATCATATATTAACACACAAACAAAAAAACAAAAAAAAAAAAAAAAACAATATATAATAATATATATTATATATATACATATACAAACATAATAGATAGATAATATAATATAATATATGATATATATATATTATATATATATATATATATATATATATACATATACACACATATGTATATATATAATGACTTCCGCGATGGTTTAGTGGTTAGAGCACTGGACTCCAACCCTCATGGTCCTGGTTGAATTCCCCGTCGCGGCAGTCGAAAAAATGCCTGCGCTTTGACTGTTCGCTCGAGCCGGTTCTCACGGCGAGAAAATGACATATCGCTTGAGAAGTCAAAACGCAGGTGTCGTAGGGGAAGTCGCTGCCGTGCCGCGGTTGGATTAGGAAGGGCATCCAATCAGCAAGGGTGAGACTGCCAAATATCCTGTCAATAATGAATTGAGCGAGGCCGATTTCCTGCAGTGGAGTAAATGGCTGTTGAAATAAAAGATATATGTAAAACAAACACACACACACATATTTACATATATATACATATATATATATATATATATATATATAATATATATATATATATATATATATTTACATACACACACATTTATGGGTGGGTACTTCATGCACAAGGTGATATGAAGCGATGGTGTGGTAACCTAGATAGTGTTAAGTACTTGCATGCCTTCTCCCTTGCAGCTGCCACCACAGGCTAGCCTAGTGTAAAAAAGGGAGCAGCTCTGCATTAACCTCCCCTGCCAGTTCACAGCCACTCCATCATCGAGACTTCTGCAGTGCCTCCTTGTGGTCCTTGCGGTCCCAGGCTAAACTGTGGGGTACCTCAGAGCAGCAGGAGGCCCAAGTGGTACGGAGCCAGGGCCCACCAGCGTGTGGACACGCCCTGGCTCCGTACCAACTCCTGCCATTTAGCCACCCTGGGGTATTGGGTGGCTCAGGGGAGGTGGGCCTTGCCAGCCCTCCTCCCCCCAGATAACTCACTGGCAACACCAAAAATAAATGGATTTGCTGAGGGGATGGTATCCCTCCCATCTAGCAAGTGAGGTGGGTTGTGGGTCCTGTTGGGTGGGCAAATATTGGGGCCCAGGATGGGAACGAGAGTTACTTGTCCCACTTGTGCCCCTGGCAGGCGCCAATCCACTATGAGGCTTATGGGGCAAAGCCCCAGGGAACCCCACAGGTGGATGGGGGCCCCAACAATCTGTCAACCCCTTTATTTGGGGCAGCATTAGCGGGAGTGACAGAGGTGGTGTACACCCGGAGCGAACACCCGAGGCTTAACCTCAGGCGAGCTATCCATGTAGGTGCTTGGAACATCAGGCCCTTGCGGCAGGATGTGTGGTTACCTCTGCTATCGAGGGAATTGGGGCGATTGGGAGTGGAGGTGGCTGCCCTCTTGGAGGTGGGAAGACCTGGTAATGGCACAATCAGTATGGGTGGGTACATCTGCTACTGGTTGAGCTGCAGTGATGGTCATCACCTCCAGGGAGAAGACATAGCCATCTCTAGCCAACTTCAACCCTCAGGTAGTTGAGGTATCACCTTTTGACGAATGTATGATGGCATTGAGGTTGAAGCATGCTTTTGGATTCATGTCTCTTATTGTTGTGTATGCTCCTACTGATGTTTGCAAACTCGATGTGAAAGAGACGTTCTATGCCAAACTCTCATCTATGGCAGACAATTGCCCCCAGCGAGATATTCGCATTTTTCTGGGCGACTTTAATGCGGTATCCGGCAGTGATCAAGCTGGCTGCAAGATGTCTCTCAGCCCCCATGGGTCGGGAGCTGATCTCAGCAGCGAGAACAGCCTCCTTTTCCGCGACTTTGCTAGGTCCCAGAGAATGAGGATTTCTGGCTCCTGGTATCAGAGCTCCAACCAGCATCGCTGGACATGGTATAGAGATACAGGTACAGTGGTCAAGGAGATCAACCACGTTGTTAGATAACAACATAACTGTAGAGTATACCGGAGTGCCAAGTTCTGTGGTGCTGACCATAGGCTGGTTGTGGCTACCCTATGGGTCACCTCCAGTGGCCACTCTAAGGTGTTTCACTTGGACAGACTGAGAGAGGATGAATGTGCCTGTGGGTTTACCTTGGCAGTATCTGATTCATTCACAAAAACTTGAAAACATGACATGCTCTGTGGGAGTTTTTTCAACCCCAAAAACACTCAAACACCCGGGAGTCCAGGGTTTTAAAGGGCCCAGGGAAAAGGCCCAAATTCGTCCCCCTTGAAGCTTGGGGGCCAAGGGGAAGCATTCACTTGGCTGGGGCAGAATAGCAACCAGGTTTTGCAAGTTTATTTTGGTTTCGTGGGGCTGGGACACTGCTGAAAAAGGGGAAAAGGGAACGGGGTTTCATCAGGGAATCTTTCTGAGGAGGTTAAAGGCTATTTCTTGGTAAGTAAACCT
>NC_051403.1:32035777-32038277 GCF_015228065.2 Penaeus monodon
AACATACTGTCTTAATTCTGCATTTCAATTGAAGCTACACACGCGCGCGCGCGCACACACGCACGCACGCACGCACGCACACACACACACACACACACACACACACACACACACACACACACACACACACACACACACACACACACACACACACCACACAACACACACACAAACATACTCAATAACTTCATTAGTTCGATTAGCCAGTAGAATGGTGCAGCTACGAGAAGACTTTACATAGTCTCAAAGATTTTTATTTGATTAAGCTGCCACACATAGATATTTAAAGCGTATTTTTTCATGTTTCAAGAGACATGCAGCTATAATTGATATCTGATAATTCCAGGAAATCGGATTAAAAAGTATTCCACTATATATTCACTGATAACTAATACTACATGTTTTGTTATCACGTACTTGAAAAAAGAAAGATCAAATGGCTTATGTAATTTCAATAAATAGATATTAATATACTTACTGATTATTTATATTCTACCAATCACACTCTTTGCAACAGACAACCTAGGGTTTTCGGGTCATTCATAAAAATACTACTTGCTCTATATTTAGAGTGTTAAGAGATGTACAGAAATGGGACCCAGGAAGTGTACTGATATATAATTCCGGAACTGTACATATAAATATACATATCCATATTCATATTCATATACATATCCATATTCATATACATATTCACATTCATATACATATCCATATTCACTCTCTCTCTCTCTCTCTCTCTCATGCACACACACACACACACACACACAGTATATATATATATGTGTGTGTGTGTGTGTGTATGTATCTATATATGCTGAAGGATAGTGGCTATGATTTCCTTAGCCTTCACCGGATAACGATAAGTAGGCGCCTAGATTGGAATATTGCTCTCAGTATGAAAACGTGCTGATCTGAGATTTCCCAATTCATCTTTATCTAAAATAAAACTTCATGGTTAATGATAATGCTCCTTGCTTTTTTATGTTAAATTATCATAATCATAATCTTTAATAACATTTTATATTAAATTTATCTAACCTTGAACCCCCAATTTTTCAATTTTCAGGTGGCCTTGGGACTAAATCACTATTAATCTTCTAAGTACAAATATTTACGTTATTCTCTCATGTATTTACAGTATTCAGTACTATGTGCCTGTGCTCTACATTGCCTACATTAGTTTCACATAAACTGCCAAGATTGTGTGCTTCTTAACATGTTTGTGCACCTTACTATCGATAACAAAAGGAAGGACAGTGTTTTACTTCCGTGACTTCAAAATATTGTGGGAAACTGTTGCCTTTATATTTTGGGTGGACCTTTGCCAGGAAGTTCTTTTAATCATATCCTGGTTGTGTAGATGACCACCTCAAGATTTCACATCTTCCTTTTGGCCAAAATTCTGCCACGGTTGATTTAAGTATTTTTTCTCTTACTAAAATGTAATAAAAACTGCCACCTCTCATGCGACCATATTCATAACATTCATAACATGGATATGTTGTAACCTACAGAAGCTAGTCCCATGATATTAATGTTACAAAATGTACACAATCTAGTTGTTTTAATAAAATACAGCAATAAATTTGTAGGAAACGACTCAATTAACGTTTGATAATTTATTAATCGAGGCCTCGAAGAATAATTTTAAACAGGAAAAATTACACAAATTAAAGACGGTCTTTATGCGTAAGGATAAATTAAAGACAGCCCTTACAGACGTGAATAGAAAATATCAGTAAAATATAAGAAACGACTAAATTAACGTTTGGCAATAAATCAAAAGGGTCTTCCATGTTTTTCTATCATATTTGCGTAAGTTTGCACTGTAGTTTTAAAGACAGACCTTGTGGGCGTGAGAGACTTCCACACCTGTCCTAAAACTTCGGGCGAGACAAACATTTTCGTGTGGAGTCGTATATCTTCTATACGCGTCACAAAGGGTATTCCAGTATTAAAGGTTAATCCTGATCTCTAGTGCACACGCGCAATGGCAGCGTCCAGAATCAATTTTAATAGACCTCTTGACCAGCATTAACTTTTAAGCTCAAATTTTAATTCTGCACATGCACAAAACGAGCTACTTAATCCCACCAATCATGTATAGATATGTAATGAAAACATAATTGATGTATATTATAAGCAATCGACAAAACAAATGCTGATATTTTCATGTAAAATATGTATGTGAAAATTCGTCATTATATATACTG
Organism: Penaeus monodon; assembly: GCF_015228065.2. Lineage (NCBI taxonomy): Eukaryota > Metazoa > Arthropoda > Malacostraca > Decapoda > Penaeidae > Penaeus > Penaeus monodon. The sequence continues at coordinate 32,037,994 of NC_051403.1, forward strand.
ATAAGTTGTGGGATACTCAAAGTGCAGATATAACTCTCAACAGTGAAAATAAAAACTCAAAGAAAATCCCACAGAGAATTCCAGAATTTACGAACACAGAAAAGACAATGTTATTTCCAGGTTAGAAAAAAAGCACTTTCAACTTAGGTAATATATAAAGAGACTGAAAAAGAAAGCTGTTAATAACTCCACAATTAGGATTCGAATTCAAAGAACAAACATTCTGACTATCTAAACTACAGTGATTTCAAAACTTTGTGGAAATTTGTTATCGTGTTCCTTGC
>NC_051403.1:32055777-32058277 GCF_015228065.2 Penaeus monodon
GAATTGATTATACACACCACGCGCTAGACACTGAACACACCGTAAATATATGATAATATATATATATATATATATATATATATATATATATATATATCATATATACATATATGTAAATATATGTGTATATTCATGTATATATGTACATACACACACACACACACACACATATATATATACAGGTACTGCTGTGTTTCGATAGGTCCTTTTCGTCATCTATTTCCTCCGTGACATTTAATTCTCTGTTCTCCTCTCTTTATGGTGGCATATCCTTCTTCCTTTGGTTTATTACGCCTGTCCAGTCTTCTCCTTCCCCGATTTCTCTTACCAAGTATTCTTCCCTCAATCACGTCTTCCAACAACACACGTATCTCTTCACTCGCTTTGACAGTCCCTTTTCATTGTTCTTCTCTGTTTAGCTTTTTTTCCCTTTCTTTTCCAAGCCAACATTTCTAAAGCCTCCATTCTCTGAATCCTTTCCACTTTCATGGTCCATGTCTATGAACGATAGAAGAGCAAGCTCCAGACTACCGTTTTCATTTTTTTCTTCACACTCTGACTCATTGCTTTATAACTTGTTCTTTCCTTCTGCTGAAAGCTTCCTTTGCGATTGCAATTCTTGTTCTAATTTCTGTATCGCATTTCCCATCCTCAGTTATCCATGATCCTAAATAACAAAACTTTATAACTTGTTCTATTCTTCATCATTTAGAGTAATGTTCACAACTCCACTACCTTGTTTAGATAGTACCATAACCTTTGTCTTCTTTACACTGATCTTCATTCCATATTTCTGTGATACCTCATTTACTCCGTCCATTTTTTGTAATCCGTTCTCATTTTCAGCAACCATGCCTTGATCATAAGCAAATCTCACATATTTTAATAATTCTCCTCCAACATTCACTCTTTCATTGCTGTCACACAATTTTAGATTGAAAATAACAGAGGGGATAGTTTACGACCTTGTTGAACTCCTCTACCTATTGTGTATGGATCTGATTCTTTATCCATAACTGAGACCACTGCCGCTTGATTCATATATAATTCACAAATCAATCTTCTATTACGCCAATCTATTTCAGAATACCCGCAATCTTTCTTAAAACCAAACCGTGTTTTGCTTATGTAATCCCTTTCCTTCCAATCTTTTATTTAGTACCTCAAGTAAGATCTTTGACGTATAGCTTATTCCTCACATGCAGTTGCATTCGCTTTCTTTTGCAAAGGTATTTTGACTACCTTTGTGAATTTTACTCTCTAATAGCTCCGGACTTTTACGATCATTTTCGCCATATCAAAATTCTCCTTCAGTATCATAATTATAACATCTCCCTGTAGTGCTTTTCTTTTTTCCACCACTCTGTCCTTGCGCGTTTCCCTTCCCCAGTTCATTATTTAGTTGTTTATACTTTCCTTTACCTTCCTAAGTTACCCACGGATCTCGGCTCTTTTCTCCATATTTGCTAAGTCCCATTTTAACATTCTCTTTCCATGTCTCATAAAGGTAACCACCTTTCTCATAACTACTAAGGTATGATCAGAATCAGCACCTACTCTCCTTACACTATTTCTATACCTTTGTCGAACCAGGATATAGTCTAGTTGGAAGCTTCTAGTGTCTCCTGGTTTTCTCCATGTATATCTGCGCCTTTTTTCATGCTCTGCTGACAAAACTCACAAGCCTTTTCCTCTTTCCTTCCTGGTACTACGTCCAAAAGGTCCTTCTTCCCGCACCTCCCTTTTCTTCTCCAGTGACACTGTTCTAAACAACCACTCCCTTTTTCTACCTCAATTAGATAATTAAGTTATTCATAGATCTCCTAAACTTCTGTATCCTGATGCGCTGCTGTAGGTATATATACATATATAAATCACTAGATCTACAGGATCAGTATGCACTTTTACCAAGATCAATTTTTGTTACTCTCTTGGTGTTTCTCTGACAGATTTGCTACTCCTCGTTGTCCTTGCACTGCTGCCGTGGCAATTGTTCTTGTTCCATCACTGACAATATCTTTGTGTTCTTTCAATCGCACTTCAATAAGCCCAAGAATGGTTAATACATTTCTTTTCATCACTCTTTTTCCAACCTTTGATTCCTATACTTTACTCTTACATTCCATGTTCCAATTCTCGTACGTTTTCCGTTTGGTCATGTGCAGAGCCAATGCGGTTTCCCACCAAATGTGCACTCTTTGGTGAGGAAGGATTGCCATTCAAATCTGAAAGAATTCCTACACCCTATTTCCTGAGATTATACATATTACACAAAATATTGGAAGTCTATCTGTCTATCTGATCATTATTATCACATATCTAAAGATTGCAAATAAGCTTCATACACTGTATCCTATATTATCTATTACACAATATATATGTATATCTACTATCGATCTATCTATCTATCTATTATCTATATATATATTATATATATATATATATATATGTCCAATGCTCTTTATACTCTGTCAATCTTCTTATCTATCTCTATCTCACA
>NC_051403.1:32060777-32065777 GCF_015228065.2 Penaeus monodon
ATCTCGGGGTTACATCGGATATCTTGGGTCAAATCTCCTCAAAAACTTAAAAACGTCCAGGGCGTCCCCATCCTCCTCCTGCTGTGCCTCCGTCAGGCGGTACCTTCTGCAGCGCCGCCGTCAGTATCCTCGCGCCCTGGTCCATACTTGTAATATTGGTCGCGGGGACATTTTATGGGGGTTTAGGATGATGCTATGCGTGTGTGGGCTGCCAAAAGGAGCAGTAGGAGCGGCAGCTCACTACACCAGATGTACAATAGGGGACCCAGAAAGTGTACTGAAATATAATTTCGGAAACACGCAAACACGCTAACACACGCAAACACACACACAAACACAAACACACACGCAAACACAAACACACACGCAAACACAAACACACACAAACACACACGCAAACACACACACACACACGCAAACACAAACACACGCGAACAGAAACACGAACACACACGAACACACACACACAGAAACACACACTCAAACACTAATTATGTATGTCTGCCCCCCCCCCTCCTTTTTCTCCTAAGCGTATATGAGTGTGTGTTTCTCTATCAAACAGTTAGTGTATGGTACAAGAGTTTGCTAATTTTAGGCTCAAACAATAACTCCAACCGTAAATTCATATTCTGGAACTGACAAACCATCGTTGGATTATCGTAGGGGGATACTTTGCCTCGGGCGTATTTTCACTTTTTCAGCTTGTTGATGGGAAGCCAGAGCAATGATCATAATATTCAATATTTATTTTTTCCAACTTCATTGTATGATCTTCCTTCATTTATCAATGTTATGGCTTAGAAATAAAATCGTGAGGAATACGAACTAGTTTGGGAGCTGGATTTTGCAAAATATAACATTTGAAATACATTTCTTCCGAGTTTGGAAAACGCTATATACGTTAATGCTTAAACTAAGTATATTTTTTCGTTTTTCATATTAATCAGAAACCTAATATCCTGACTGTAAAAAAATGAGCATCTAATTTGTTTCGCTGTCTATAACAATGAATAAATTTAATATCAAACCTGTTGACCATTACAATTAATTTCTGATTGTTTTCACTGAATCTGATTAAAGATTAAAGAAATACTCACGGAGGCTCAAACACGTTTTAAATGATCTGTCCAAGTGAAGCGCCAGTCACAGTTAGCCCGAAGGGAGTTTGAAATAGGTAGCTCCCCTTGATGAAAATTCTAGTTAGCAGCTTCCGAGCTAAGCCCGGCTCTTTGCCTTTATGCAGTGCAAATATTAGATATATACAATTTCTTCTTTCTTGGTTTCGTTATTTTCTCAACGAGAGCAGAGTCAAATAATGAGTTAAATAATATTGTGAATAACTCATGCTCAATAAAAAGCTAAGGATATATATATATATATATATATTTTATATTACAATATATATATATGATATATATATTATATTACAATATATATATTTATATTACAATATATATATATATATATAATCTATATATATATATACATATATATGTATATATATATAATATATATAATATATATATAATATATATATATATATATATATATATATATATATATATATAATCTGGGAGAGAATTTTATTCATAGATGCTAATGGGGTATGAAAGGAAGGACACATTTCTGGACGAGGCGCAGTATTGAAAAGGTTCAGAACCACTGGTCTATACACTTTATTTGAAAGTGTAATTAAAGTTAAAATAAATATTTTTTTCATCAAGCCCTATTTTTTTTTTCTTTCTCTCTCAGCTCCTTTCTTTCTTTTTCTCTCTCTCGGCTCATATCTCTCCGTTTCACCCTCTCTCAGCTCCTGCCTCTGTTTCTCGCTCTCTCAGCTCATGTCTCTGTTTGTTGCTCTCTCAGCTCCTGTCTCCTCTCCCTCTCTCAGCTCTTGTGTTGCTGTTTCTTCCTCTCTCAGCTCCTGTATCTGTTGTTCTCTCTGCTACTGTCCCTCCGTTTCTCCCTCTCTTCAGTTCCTGTCTCTATTTGTCGCTCTCTCAGTTTCTTTCTCTATTTGTCGCCCTCTCAGTTCCTGTCTGTCTCCTGTTCGTTTTTCCTCTTTTGTGTTCCAGATATAAAACTCTGCTCGTGGAAAACGTAGGGAACTTGTCACCCACTGTTCAGCTCAGTCACACTTCTGGTAATATATATTCTCCGGGTGATTTGTTGAGGGTAGAAGGTTTTATTAGTGTTACCTCGCTTCTGTGTCTTATAAGCACATGAGCGTGTGACTGTAAAAGGCTATGAGTGGTTGTGACTGGTTGGCAGTGATAGTGGTTATAACGGCTTGACTCGTTATTATGAAGAGTACAACACAGTGAGGGGAACACACATGACGATGTCTTAGGGTAAGCGCTGATCGCGGGGTCGCGGGTCCGGCCAACCAGCCCTGAGAGGCGAAGGCTGGATTAATCTTGTCAAGTCGAGCGCGGGACACGAACTGATAAAACTGGGTCATCCTCGGACACCATCAGTGAGCGTCCATCGGACACGTGGCATTGGGTATCAGCTGCAGAAAGTGTGGAGCAGCTGCATGAAATGTGGGGGGAGCGAGGTGAGGTCACTGCTTCCGTCTGTTAATGACCCTCCATAGAGACCACAAGAGGCTGTCCTGGACTCCCTTGGGCACTCACTGCTGCTGCCTGAACTAGAGGGGTTTACGTTGCCACACTCGTTACTATTGTCCCTTTGGTTTCTGGTGTCAGAGGAGCTGGAGGCACTGCTCCCCTCGCCCTGGAGAAAAGGACTGTTCCTGGCTATGTGACCCTTCCGTCGGCACCGAAGGTGCTGAGCTTTAGGGGCGTTGTCTAGGGCACTGTCTAGTGCTATGCTCTGAACCAAATGTCGGGCGAGTGGCTACTCTTAATAGCAACAAGTGCTGCTGCTCGGTTCTGCCTATAATGCGGGTCATTATGTTGTCACTGAGGATAGTATTCGCCTATGTTTTAGGAAAAAAGGCTTCTGGATACTCCAGAACAAGATACCCCATATGCAGAACAAGATACCTGACAGATAACTTATCTTACGGGCTCAGAAGGCTCCCTAATTGCCTTATAGTTGCGACAGCCCTGGCATACGATCCCTTCTATCGGCATGGGGCCTTGAGTATCTCGCATGGGCTGATCATGTAGGACTTTACGTCTCGGTTCTTACTTGAAAACGCCTCAGTCTTCAGTGTAATCGAAACAACTAAATTGATTACTGCTCTTCACCTGCAGCTAGCATGTGATCGCATATAAGCATTGCTTGTAAATGGCTCAACAATATTTTCTTTGGCTTCTATCCAAGACTTAATCTTCAGATTATTTTTCAGGGGGTAGTGTAGTGTAGGTGTGTGAATGCAGTGTCATGTGGTGGGTGTGCTGGTGTGTGTATGTAGTGCTAGCATATATTTAAGTTGCATAGAAAGCAGCAGAGCACAAAAAATAAATGGTAAGAAAATACATTAATACTTGGCAGAAAGATGACTGTTATATCTTAGTTACTTACTAAATTACTTACCCAACACAGCAACGAAGGTAATAGGTAGTAACTCTCTAATTTACAATTACCTTAAGAGCAATAGCAAAGAGAAGCAATATGTCATGTTTCAGAAGATATACTTACAGTTACAGAAACAAAAAGGTCATTGTTTAGAATAGCTAAGCAATGTGCAAAACTTGTTTAATTATTTGAAGGAAACAATACTATCATGAAAAAGCAAAGAGATTATCCGAAAATACTCCTTAAACGAGTAAAGCAGCAAACTAAGACATGTGGGACTTTGAAAAGTATTTCACAAACACAGACAGCATTAAAAGAGCTACGAGACACTATGTAAAGGAAAATTAAAAGCCAACCAACAGCCCAAAAAGGGAAAGGGTTACACAGCCATAAAAATACTCCTTGAACATTCTTAATGTTTAAGAAGGCTGGTAAAAAAGGCAACCAAAGGTTAAATTCCGGATTTTGCGGCTTAAGGACGAGTGAGCTGTGTAAGCGAACAGGGAACGAAGGATCCCGCGGACCAATGAGAGAGCCGAGAGGTGTCTGTGTCAGCCAGTGAGATCTCTGCAGTGCGTCGAGAGAAGCGCCTGCTGGTGAGTGTGCGAGGACGAGGCTGTAGACCTGATGCAGAGCTTCAAGTTGCGGGGTCGTGCCCCTACAAAGGGAACACCGAGGGACAAATATCCAATCAGTAGATGATCTTTCATCTTAAATTCTGCTAAGGGAAGTGGTAGTACTATCTTCTAATAGCAACGTATGTCTGGTAAGTGATATTTGTTCCCTGGCTAGCTTTTGGAAAGAATTGTGAGCTATTACGAAACTAACCACTTGGCAAGATAGCGTATGAGGGACATGATTAGTTGGCTCTCCTTATATCTGATTGAGAATGCTGGTACTTGAATGGTATCTGTAACATATGATGATGCCCTGTTTACCCAATAACACAAAATAAAACAAAAGTATACATCTATGTCCCTTTACAAGCCCTCAAGAGTGGTGCAGCGTTATTTTACTAAGGATAAGTCCGATATGCGAAGCTTACCCTCACCCGGGCTATACCATGAGGGCAGCCCGGCCTGTGTCGACTAATGCCGATTCGCTCACGTGTGTCAGCTAGTGCTGACTCGGCTGAACGTAGTCCTTACCTGTCGTGGTGCCCAGCCACAGCAGTAACCTCCAGGCGACAGTTACAACTTCTCGCGCCTGGGCGGGGCGCGAACCGCCGGCCCCTTGGATGAGAGGCCGACACGTTACCACTGTACTAGCCTGGAGGCTGTTATTTTACTTTCCACAAATTCACACGATCTGTGTCCAAGGATTTGCAACACTCAGCTTTCACTAAATCAAAGCAAATCGGAAGGTCAGATACAACCTTTTTCTCTGGATCGTCGTCATGGGACGGCACAAAACACACGCTCGGTCTTAACATTTGTTTATTTCAGGAAATAAAGAAATACAAAGTTTCAAAATTATTAGAATTATTAGAATTATATAGTTCAATTCAGTTTTCA
>NC_051403.1:32070777-32083277 GCF_015228065.2 Penaeus monodon
TGATGCTGCCCCAAATAAAGGGGGTCGCCAGACTGTGGGGCCCCCCATCTGCCTGTGGGGTTCCCTAATGCTTTGTCCCATAAGCCTCATAGTGGACTGGCACCTGCCAAGGCGCAAGTGGGACAAGTAACTCTCGTTCCCATCCTTCACCCTGACATTTGCCCTCCCATCGGGACCCACAGCCTGCCTTTCTTACTGGGTGGAAAGGACAGCACCCTCCCCTCAGTGTATCCATTTATTTTTGGTGTTGCCAGTGAGTTATCTGGGGGAGAGGAGGGCTGGCAAAGGTCCACCTTCCCTGAACCGCCCAATTACCCCAGGGTGGCTAAGGAGCAGGAGTTGGTACAGAACCAGGGCGTGTCCACATGCGTGTGGGCCATGGCTCTATACCTCTGGGGCCTCCTTCTGCTCCAAGATCTCCACAGTTTAGCCTGGGACTGCAAGGTACCCAGTATCCATGGGTGGCCATGAGGAGGCACTGCAGAAGTCTCGATGACGGAGAGGCTGTGAACTAGCAGAGGAGGCTTATGCAGAGTTCCCCCTTTTTTGTATAGGCTACCAGTGGTGGCCTGAAAGCAAGAAGGCATGCAGGCACTTACCCTATCTGGGTTTACCAAAACCCATTGCTCACATCACCTTGAATGAAGCGAACGAAGCACTCACCCATAATAGATTTTTTATACATCATACTATATATATATTATATATATATATATTATATATATTATATATGTTATATTATAGATATATAAAATTATTATATATATATATATGTTATAAATATATATATGATGATAGAAGAAATAGATAGATAGATAGATAAAAAAAAAAGTATGTTATATATATATATATATATATATATATTATAATATAATAAAAATTATTAAAAATATATAATGATATATATACATAGATATATGTATATATTGTATATGTATATTTTTATATATAATATATAATATAAATTATAATATATTATATTATATATATGTATAAATCATCTATTATGGGTGAGTGCTTCATTCATTCATTAAAGGTGAGTGAAAATGGGGGGGTAGCCTAGATAGGGGTAAATGCTTGCATGCCTTCTTGCTTGCAGCTGCCACCACTGGTATATATATATATATATAATATTTAATATATTATATATTATATTATATATATATATATATATAATATATAATGACATTGGATAGTCCAGGGGCTGCACCTTTGGGACTCCGACCCTCATGGCCCGATTCATTCCCCCGTCACAGCGGTTAAATTCCCTGCGCTCCAATACTGTCTTAACCGCTATCACGGCGAGAAAAAAGACATATCACATGAGAATCAAAAAAAGTGTTCGACCGAACCGCGGTTTAGGGGAAAGGGGACCAATCAGGCAAATAAATCTCAATAGGAAATTTGGGGAGGACTATGTCCTGCGGGAATGAAATTATTAGGTATATTTTTATTATATATTATATTATATATATATATATATTGTATATATATATGTATTACATATACAAACATAAATATATATATTATATATAATATTATATATATATATATAATTTTTTTTTTTTTTTTTTTTTTTTTTTTTTTTTTTTTTATTTTTTATTTTTTTTTTTTATATTTTTTTTTAAAAGTCAGTTTTTTACGAGGAAATCGTCCTCTCTCAAATTTATTATTTAGTTTATTGAGGTGTGTGTGTGTGTGTGTGTGTATGTGTAAATTTTAAAATATAATATATATATATATATATTTTTTTTTAATATATATTACATATACATTTCAAAATATATTTTATTCCATCTTTATATACATATTATATACATTAAACATATATGTAATTATTCGTATATTACAATATATGTATATATACTATGTGTGTGTGATGTAAAATTATATTTTATTAATACATGTACATACACACACACATAGTATATATCATTAAAATGTAAATATCGTAATTTTTTACATTATGTATATATATGTTATATATTTAATAAAGATGGTATAAATATATATTGAATTGATATGTTTTATTATATAATATATATAATAATTAATATTTAATATATATATTTTACACATACACACCAAACACACCACACCTCAATAAACTCAAAAAATAATTGAGAGAGGACGATTTTTCCCGCAGTAAATATGCCCGTTAAAAAAAAAATAATAAAAAAAAAAATATAAAAAAAAAAAAAAAAAAAAAAAAAAAAAAAAAAAAAAATATATATATATAATATTATATATATATAATATATATATATATGTTTGTATATGTATATCATATATTATAATATATAATAATATATATATAAATATATATAAAACTATATAAATAAAAACTTCATTCCACTGCAGGGCATAGTCCTCTCTCAATTCACTTTGAGGGTTATTTGCCCGATTGGATGCCCTTCCCAAAACAACCCCGTTCGGTGCCTAACACTTGTTTTTGACTTCTCATGTGATAGTCGTTTTCTCGCCTGATAGCGAGTTTAAGACAGTAGTTTGGAGCGCAGGCAAAATTACCCCGGGCCCGGGCCGGGGGGGACCGGTGCTACACACCTACACGTACATGCATTCACGAACACTGTACGTTTCCGGAGATTCTACACACGGGAATGATACTCTTGAATGCGTAACGGATGTCATTGTAAGCTTGTCTTTGGTCGTGGCTATTTTAGCCACTTATTTGTTTTAATGCTTTTCCGCTCGTTTTGTTCTTTTGTTTTTTAGTATATAAGGCTTGCACTCTTATGTTACATGGCACAGCACATATCTTACAAATCTCACAATTTTACTGCTTTCGATTTTTGTTTTTGTGTTATGTCACTTTTTTATTTTTGTTGATTTCATGTAGTTTGTCAGATGCATAACTTCAGATTCATACGGAACTGTTTCTATCTGATATTTTTATTTCCACGTTTTTATTAATATCAGGCAACTCTATGTTTACATGTTTGTTTTTGTGGGCGTTTCCCTTAGCTTGGCTGCCATCCTCTTTTAACAACGCATTTTATTATGCGCCGGGTCACATCCCATACTTTTTATGTTTGTCCGTTTTTAACATTTTATTTTATTACTGTATATGCCACTTCACCTGAGACTTTGATTTACTTTTGCTTTTGTTTTATTTCTAGAAGTAGAGTTGGGTGGTACACCTTTTATTTTGTTTGTAATAGGTGTTAGCTGTATTTATTATCTTATGTAATTAGATGTTTTCTTTTACTTACTGAGGTTTTCTTTTATAATTCTTTTTCTTTTGTTTGAGTTTTATTATTTTTTTTTACTAAACCTATTATTTATCTTGGGTGAAACCGAATCAAAACTGTATGTCCTGTGTGGGGTTCAAACCCATCGATTACAAAATAAAGAGTGTGGAGCCAGTACCTTTGGTGTGGTCACTAACCCTTTTCCGAAGTCTTCTTGGAGTACCCCAGCCGGTGAAAAACATTATAAAGGTGGTAAACAAGCCTTCCCTTTCATGCTTTTACTTGCCACAGTTAGATGCTGGGACGTTCATTATTATTGCTCTCATAAATTGGCAGACTATTCTGACTTGGCTTGACCCTGTCTAAGTATATACCTCCATTTTTTTTTATCATTATTTTTTTTTTTTAGTTATGGGTGCATCCACACTAAATTTATCATCTGAATATTACATTGCTGTCTTTGCTACCTTTATGATTTTTTTTCTACCCACCACAAAGCCCTTACACCGGCACCCAACTAAAGATCTGTAGGGGATACAGCGCATTTTGGGAGAGACTGAACGGGGCCCAGTTCTGGCCCCTAAGCTGTCTATCAGGGTACCTCTGGCTCACAGAACCCTTTCCCTATACCATATCTAGGGATGTGGGTTTGAGCGCTGATACCAGGAGCCAGAGATCCTCGTTCTCTGGGACCTAGCAAAGTCCGAGAGAAGGAGGCTCTCAAGCCATGGGGGCTGACTGACATCTCATAGCTCTCGATCACAGCTGGATACCGCATTGAATCGCCCCAGTACCAAAGATATCTCACCGAGGGCAATTGTCTGCCACTGATGAGAGTTTGGTGTAGAACGCCTCTTTCACATTGAGTTTGCAAACATCAGTAGGAGTGTATATGTTATGCGCTATCAACCGATCTGCGCCATCGATCGATTGGCGCAGCGCCATACTATGGCTCTTTCGTTAACGCAGCAATCGGTAGAATCGCGCAAGATCGATGGATAGCGCGCGCGTTCTGGGGAAAGTGGTAGACTAGATGATGATTTTTTCAGCAGAGTGATACGATGATGATTTTGTCGATAATGATTTCACTGTTTCCCGCCAAACTCGAATATCGGCCAGCCCAAAGTTCATCTACCAAATCCGCGACGAATATTTATTGCTACTGGTCGCTGCCCGGATGAAAGGAAAAAAAAAAAAAATTTGATGGTGGAATGCGAAGGATGCGGAAAGAATGGTCTGTACTGATCAATAAAATTTGGTAAGACCTGTGAAGGGGAATTTTATTTATAATAAGTAGAATGGATAATTTGTTAGAATGGAACTTAATGAAATGGACTGGTAAATAAAATTTAAGAATGAATTTTAAAAGATTATTTTCTTTGTATTTATGCCATCAGTAAATGAAATTCAGTAAAACTATGGCTTGTGTCAATGTTATTTTAAATTTGCTTTTCTCTCTCAGACCTGAAAAATAAGGAAGCTGTATGGAAAGGTTGGTACGGAGTTTGTCAGTACTCCTGACGAAAAATCGTGTCGTCGCGCTGCGTGATCAATAGACACATTCATGGGCCAAACAATCCCAGTGTTCCGCAAACAATATCGTCGATTGCGCAGACTCGATCTACGATTGCTGCCGCTAACGAAAGATCCTAGATGGCGCTGCGCAATCGAATCATGGCGCGGATCGGTTGATAGCGCATAACATATACAGCAACAAGAGAATGTTAATCCAAAAGCCATCTTCAGTCTCAGTGCATAATACGCATCATCACCCGGTGGTCACCTCAACTACCGAGGGGCTGAAGTTGGCTGGCGATGGCTATGGCTACTCCCTGGATGTGATTACCTGTCTGCAAGCCGCAAACATAGTAAGATGTACCCACACCATACTAAATCGTGCCACTGACCAGGCATTCTCACCTCCAGGGGGCAGCCAATTCAACTTCCAATCACTCCAATTCCCTCATAGAGGACGGTATCCTGCCGCAATGACTGGATGTTTGCAAGAGCCTACTCAGATTGCTCCACCTAAGGTTAAGCCTCAGGCGGTCACTCTAGGTGCACACCACTTCTGCAACCTCTGCCACTCCTGTTGATGCTGCCCCAAATAAAGGGGGTCGCCAGACTGTGGGGCCCGCATCTGCCTGTGGGGTTCCCTAACGCTTTGTCCCATAAGCCTCATAGTGATTGGCACCTGCCAAGGCGTCAAGTGGGACAAGTAACTCTCATTCCCATCCTTCACCCTGACATTTGCCCTCCCATCGGGACACACAGCCTGCCGTTCTTACTGGGTGGAAAGGACAGCACCCTCCCCTCAGTGTATCCATTTATTTTTGGTGTTGCCAGTGAGTTATCTGGGGGAGAGGAGGGCTGGCAAAGGTCCACCTTCCCTGAACCGCTCAATTACCCCAGGGTGGCACTACGAGCAGAGTTGGTACGAACCAGGGCGTGTCCCATGCTTGTGGGCCATGGCTCTATACCTCTGGGGCCTCCTTCTGCTCCAAGATCCCCACAGTTTAGCCTGGGACTGCAAGGTACCCAGTATCCATGGGTGGCCATGAGGAGTCACTACAGAAGTCTCGATGACGGAGAGGCTGTGAACTAGCAGAGGAGGCTTATGCAGAGTTGCTCCCTTTTTTGTCCTAGGCTAGCCAGTGGTGGCAGCTGCAAGCAAGAAGGCATGCAAGCACTTACCACTATCTAGGCTACCACACCATTGCTTCACATCACCTTGAATGAAGCGAATGAAGCACTCACCCATAATAGATGATTTATACATACATACATATATATATATATATATATATATATATAGATATATATATATATAAAATATATAATATATATATGTATATATATGTATATATATATTTAATATAAATATATATATATATATAGATAATAGATAGATCGATAGATAGATAGATAAATAGATATTTGTATATTATATGTATATATTAATATATATATATATAATTATCTATTAATATGGTAAATGTAATGTATGTATAACATAAATCATCTATTATGGGTAGTTCTTCAATTCACTTCATTCAAGGTGATGTGAAGCAATGTGTGTGGTAGCCTAGATAGTGGTAAATGCTTGCATGCCTTCTTGCTTGCAGCTGCCACCACTGGCTATATATATATATATATATATATATATATATATATATATATATATATATTATATATAATGTATATAATTTTAATTATATATTATATATATATATATATATTATATATATATTATATATATATATATATATATGTGTGTGTATATACTATATTGTATATATATATATATATATATATATATAATATATATATATCTATATATATATATATGATTATTGCGATAGTCCAGTGGCTAACAGCATTGGACTCCGACCCTCATGGTCCCGGGTTCAATTCCCCGTCACGGCGGTCGTAAAATTGCCTGCGCTCCAACTACTGTCTTGAACCCGCTATCACGGCGAGAAAACGACATATCACATTGAGAAGTCAAAAACAAGTGTTAGCGCACCGAACCGCGGTTGATTGGGAAGGGCATCCAATCAGGCAAATAACCTCTCAATAGTGAATTGAGAGAGGACTATGTCCTGCAGTGGAATGAAGTTATTAGTTATATTAGTTTATCTATATATATATATATATATATTTTTTTTTTTTTTTTTTTTTTTTTTAACAGTCCAGTTATTCTACTGCAGGAAATCGTCCTCTCTCAATTCATTATTTGAGTTTATTTGAGTGTGTGTGTGTGTGTGTGTGTGTGTGTGTGTAAATATATATATATATATATATATATATATATATATATATATATATACATATGTGTGTATGTATGTACATGTATATATATATATATATATATTATATATATATATATATATATATATATATATATATACATATATATCGTATATTTACATATATATGTATATATACATATGTGTGTGTGTGTTATGTAACTGTTATCTATATTATATAATATAGTATATATATATACTATATGGTATAGATATATATATATATTATATGAATTTATATTATTTATTTATATATATATGTATATATCTTATATATCTCTATATCTTATATATATATATATATAATATATTATTCTCTATTCAGTATGAATATCTATATCATTAATGTTTTCTATCTCTTATATGTGTGTACTCTCTATCTACTCGATATATATATATATCTTATAGATCATATCATCTATCTCATCTATATCTAGCATCTATCTATCCCTCTATCTATATATATCTACTCTATATATATATATCACTCAATATAAATATGAAATATCCATATAAATATATCTCTCTAATATCATATATATATATATATCTCTTATATATATATATTCTAATCTTATAGATTCTCTATATATCTATGTGTGGTGTGTGTGCGTGTGTTGTGTGGTGTGTGTGTGTGTCTGTATATGATATCATATATAAATATAATATATATATATATATACATAGATATATATATATTAGGGTATCGTATAATCTATATATATATATCAGATTATATATGTAAAATGTATATATATATATGATATATATATATTCTGTATATATAGATATATATAGATATTATATCTATATCCCTAATAGTATGTATATATCATACTTCTATATATATATCGAAAATATAATATATATATATATATATTTATATTGCCCCTGACGCAGCAATTAAAGCGAAAGGCCCTTCGGCATATTCGAGTGTTTTATTGTACTTCCTTCGTTGTTCTACTCGCATCTATATATATATTATATATAATATATATTATATATATATATATTCTATATATATAATATATTATCTATATTATTATATATTACAGACACCCACACACACCACTACACACACACACACACACACAGCCCCACGCACATATTATATCGTATATATTAGCTATATATATATATATATAATATAATATATATATATATATTATATATTGTATATTATGTATGATGATATATATGTATATACATACACACATGTGATGTATATGTGTGTGTGTGTGTGTGTGTTGTGTGTGTGTGTGTGTGTGCCTATGTGTATGTGTGTGTGTGTGTGTGTACATCTATCTAACTATTTATCTATGTGTTTCTATGTGTATCTATATATTTATCTATGTATTTGTATCTTCATATATATATATATATATATATATATATATATATATATATATATATATATATATATATGTATATATCCATGTATATTCGTAAGACAAAATGGTTACTAAACCACATGAATCGTACGACCCAATAAGAGGAATGTGCAAGTAGGACAAAAAACATTACCTATTTTCTCTTCTTTTTCTTTTGCAGGGGGGGGGGGGGGTTGTAGCTTTTTTTTGAAAAAAAAATTTTATAATCGGTCTCTATAATCTGATTCTTACAGAAGTACCGATGAAAAATGGAAATGATATAGGTAAATAACAAACCTCCTTCAATCCTCTGCACTCGACGTATTCCAGGTTTCAATAATGAAATATCCTCAAGTGTTATTTACAACCTATCTTGGCAAAGAATACCAAGAATATAGTAACCACAATCACCACATGAAAACCATGATGCAATCCTACATTTTTACAAAAGTCCTTAGATCGAGACCCACGGCCTTTTGTCCTCACGTTATGTGCATGATTTTCATCTTCGGTTACCGAGTCGAGAAGCTCCCGAAGAACTACCAAAACCTGATTTAATCTATGGCATTTTCCGAACAGAGAAAAAGGATAATAATCATTACAATAAAAAAAAATCCATATATGTATTTCCTTTGTTGAGTGTTGTAGCTCGTTGCGCCTTAAGTAAAACCTTATATTATCTGAGTGTAAAATGATATCAAAATTATAATAATTGCAAGAGAGGACAACGATTCTGGATCATCGGCAGCTGCTGTTGATGCTGCCCGGCATGGACTGCTTATTTACTCTAGGCCTTGTGGACTGGCTGGATACCAACTCAAACTTCGCCCAATATATATGCACTTGTTATCAATATCCTCTCTGCACTTTGCTGGCAGTGTGGGATCTTGTTTTCCTTTGGCGGATGGTCATGTTCAATGTGTAGCTTCTTATCTTAATGCTCTGAAAATGTGCTGTGTCACACCGGCGACGATGTGTTTAGCATTCTTTATGTACGAGATCGAATTCCAGCATCAGCAGATGCACTGCGGCCTGCAGGTCTGCGGGTTCCGGTCCCAGGCGCCTTTTTTTTGATAACTGATCAGCATCTGTTGCGTCCTGTTTATCTATGACCATTTCTTTATATCGCATGAGTATTGCGTTGTCAGTCTGCAACATTCTTAGGTAACGGAGATTCGTGCCTTTACTCCCTCTGGTCACCATCAAACAAATCAATGCATTCGAATAGCCTAGATAGCGAAAGCGAAGATCACTGCCACTGCAGGCTGAACATGCGAAAGAATTGCGGCAAAAAGTCGCCTCGCCCAAAGTGAAGCTTAATCAGGGTGACATGTCGCACTTGTAGCGGATGCCGATTAAAGGCGCGGATTCGTCCACTTAAGCGCGTCGCTTTTTTTCTTTCTTTTTAACACCTTTTTTTCTGCATTCGTACCATTAAATTATAACTGAGGCATCTGACCTCCGCAAGGGACGAATCGTCCGTAAAGACATGCTGGATAAAGTATGTAGTTCTTACGGGAAAGTGACCGTAATGTAAAGGCAACTCGCGATTGAAAGGAACATAGCGTTTAGGGCATCATGAATTAACATTCCGGAACCCGAGTCAACAGGTCACGCCGACACTTGCATTAGTGTGACAGATACTGAACATGCATTAACTCTCCACTGTCGGCCTAAAATTTTCATATTAGGAATTTTCCATGTTAGCGTGGACTTATATTAATCGTTGATATTGCTCTTTCGAGAGATTTTTCTCCTTTGCTATCATTCATCTTTGCGCCACGTAGCACAAGAATATTCTCGACACTGCGTTACGTGCAACAATATTAAAAAAAAACAAACTTATCATACATCTTTTTAAACGCTGGGATCTTGGTGTTTCATATTTTAAGATTGAAAACATATGCAAATATTGATGAAAAAAAACAAAAAAACTTTTATCATTATTAATTATTATTGATTATTTGTTATTATTATTATTATTATTACTATTATTATTTATTATTATTATTATTATTATTATTATTATTATTATTATTATTATTATTATTATTATTATTATTATTATTATTATTATAGCATTTAACAACCTAAAAAACTATCTGAATCGGAACTATTATTATGACTATTCTCAAAAATATACACTCACATTTGGAATGAAACTCCATAACTATATATAAAAAAAAATCCTTTTTCCTTAACAGTTGCCCTTTCTATCCTCACCGTTCACATTTTTTACGGTTGTGACGAAATCATCCGAGTGGATCCGAATTTAGGAAACTGACCCCATACTTGGTAGTGCAAGTCGCATTCACTCGTTGGCGCCGCCCTTGCCTGAGTCCATATACAGAGGACACAACACGGGCCACTCGTAGCAGATCGTAGGAGAGGTGGGCCGTGAGGCTACGTAATACCATCATCATCATTACCATTACCACACTGCCATCATGATTATCGTCACTGTTATTAGTAATAACTAATATGATATAGCTCTGACGTCATTTGTATAGCTAATAGCATTAATTTTAGCATTAGTTATTATTGTTACAATATTATTACGTTTGGCATATTCGTTAGTATTATAATCAATATTGAGATTGTTAGTAATGTTATTACTATTATTATTATTACTATTATTATTATTTCTTTATTATTATTATTATTATTATTATTATTATCATCATTATTATTCTTGTTATTCTTGTTATTGTTTATTATTGCTTTTATTATTATTATTATTATTGTTTATTATTATCATTATTATTATTATCATTATTATTATTATTATTATTATTATTATTAGTATCATTATTATTATCAATCATTATTATTATTATTATATATTATTATTATTATTATTATTATTATTATTATGATATTATCATTATTATTATTATTATTATTATTATTATTATTATTATTATATTATTATTATTATTTATTATTAATTATTATCATTATTTATTATTATTACATTATTATTATTATCATCATTATTATTATTATCCTTATTCTTATTTATCCATTATTATTATCATTATTCATCACCGTCATCATCATTTTCATCATCATTACAATCATTATCATTATTATGATTATTATCATTATTATTATCATTATCATTATTATTATCATTATCATTATTATTATTATTGCTGTTGTTGTTGTTACTGTTATTATCATTATTATCATTATTATTATCATCATCATCATCATCGTAATCATCATCATCCTTATTATCATTATCATAATTGTTATCATTATAATCATCATTATTATTATTGTTATAATAATAATAATAATAAAAAATATAATAATAATAATAATAATAATACTGATTTTGATTATAATAACTGCAATTATTATAAATATAGTTCTTATTATCCTTATTATCGTTATCATTATCATTATCATTATTATCATAATCAACATAAATATTACTATTACCGTTATTATTACAATTACTATTAGAAAACTATCACTGTTACTATTACTGTTGCAATTGATATTACTATTAATCTTGCTGTTACTATTATTTTGTTACGCTATTGCTGTGATTATTATTGTCATTTATGTTATTATTAATGTTAACAATATTGCTATCATTATTACTGTTTATATTCTTATTGTTATTTTTATCATTACTACCGTAATAATGATGATAATAATAATAATGATAAGAATAATAACAAAATAATAATAATAATTATTATTAATAATATTATCATAATTATTATTGTTATTGTTATTCATGCTACTGTTACTGTTGTTGTTCTTGTTACAATTGGTTTGATTATAATTATGATAACAATTATAATTAATATTATTACTATTTTAATTATTATATCATCGTTATCATTAAATTATCATAATCATTGCAATCATCTTTATCATTATCATTATTATTATTATTATATTATTATTATTATCATTGTTGTTATCCTTTTGATTATAATTATGACTATAATTATGATCATAACTATATTCTTAGTTTTAATTTTTATTAATATTTCTATCTAATTATTATTATGATCATTATTTTTGTTCTTATCATTATCAGGATCATTATTATTGTTATTATCATTATTATCAATATTATTAACATTATT
>NC_051403.1:32088277-32098277 GCF_015228065.2 Penaeus monodon
GATAATGATAATAATGATAAAACAGTAATTATCTTATTACCATCATCATTATCATCTTTATAATTCTCCGGATTATCATTATTATCTATCATTATTATAATCATCATCACTATCATTGCCATTATTATTGTTATTATCATAATTATTATTGTTATCAATATCATTATAATTAATTTTGTATTCAGTGTTATCATTATCTTTACTATCATTATCATCACCATTACTATTAATGTAATAAACACTATCATTATCATTATCACTATTATTACTCTATATTTCTAAAATCTATATTATTATCAATACCATCATCATTTTCATTTTCCTTATTTTCATCATAAGATTTTATTACTGTTATGATTAGAAATACCAGTAATAGTGCTATTATCATTATCATGATTATAAATGTAATGATAACAGTAGTGTGAATACTGAGAAGAAGTATAATAACAATATTGATAATGATAATGAATATGGCAATAGCAATAGCAAAGATAATGATAATGATATCACTACCTTTATCGTTGTTATCATTATTTCTATCATTATCATGAATGCTGTTGTCGTTGTTATTGTTATATTATTCTATAACTTTTATCATTATCATTAATATCATTACTGTTATTGGTTTTATTTTTATTATCATCATTATCATTATCATTATTAATTATTATCATTTTTAGGCCTATTATCACTATTATTATCAATATCATTATTATCATTATCATCGTTATTATCGTTATCTTTATCATTATCATCATTATTATTGCTACTGTTATTAGTAGAATACCGTTATTGTTGTTGTTTTGATAGTTATTCTTTTTAGTCTTATACTATTATTACCGTTATCATTATCATTGCCTTCATAATCATTATAGTAATACCACTGTTAATATTAATTGTTATTGTTGTTCCATTTACTGCTGGCATTCTTATTGCTAATATGATTATCATCAGTGTCATTATAATTTTTTTATTACTATTATTGTTATTATTATTATCATTATCATCATTATCTCCCTGTTGTTATTATCATTATCATTATCATCACTATCATCATTATTATTATCTTCATTTTTATCTTCATTATAGCTAAAATTATCATTTTATTGTTATTATCATTATCATTAATAATGTAGTTATCAATATCACCAATGTTATTATTGATATCGGTATTATCATTACTATTATTACAATTACTACTACAACTATTATGTTATTACTACTATTCTTCTTATCATTATCATTATTTATTACTTTGTTATTATTACTATCATCAAGAATATCATCATAATCATATTAGTAGTTGTATAGATAATAGATTTCATTATTATTATCATTATCATATAGGGTATAGGGAGCTTTGGATTGAGGTCGCACCTTAGGAGTCTGGCACGCTACACTACCTTTTAGACTAGACAAACACCATTGATCCTCATGCAAGCCCTAAATCCCACGAGAGCGGGCTCTAAGTACCAGCTTCAGCTGGCGGGCTAAACTATGCAAAGAGATTGTGCTATGTCTTCCAAGATGGAAGCCACCGGCCAGGGAGGAAGAGTTCCAAGATGAGCTAGAACGTTCACTTGTTTGTAGCTAAGGCGAGCCCCTGAGTTGGAGAATTTTGGCTGTGCTTCAAACTTGGTCTTTGCTAGGTTCCTGAGGCCTATTGCACGACGCACACCAAGAAAGAACTCCTTACCTGATCGTTCGCAGCCTGGGTCACCAAGAACTGTGCCATCTGTCTCCCATCAGGACGAACGCGACAAGTATGCTACTGGTGGACCAACAACACAAGATTCGGCACATGGTATGTAATAACAATGAGCTAAACAGGAAAATCAAAGAATTTAAGCATGAAATGAAGAGGTACAAATGGCACCTCATCGGACTCTGGAAAGTCAGATGGAAAAATATTGGAGGAAGGCAGACTGCACTCTGCTATATTGGAGAAGAGAACAGACATGTGAATGACATCGGGTTCCTAGTCAAGAAGGCCATCAAGAATACAGTATTAGATTGCCAACCAGCAGGCTCTACATCTGACTATGAGAAGGAAGACATCAAAGATTCCTTCAAGAAGTTGCAAGAGGTTATCGATAAAGTGGGCAGAAAGAACATTTTGATTATCCATGGAGAATGGAATGACAAGGTGGGTTCAGATGCACAAGTCACTCATGTAATTATACTTCAAATTATACCGTTTGGAACTCGCCATCTACAATATGGTACTTGCCAACACACTTGGAGAGCACAAAACATCCTGGCATGCTCCAATTGGACAGCATCACTAGACTGGCTACATCCTGGTAAAAAGATGTGACAAAACTGAACTGGTAATAGGCCAGAACGTTCCCTGAAGCAGTGGTGGGAAGTCATCACGACTTTGTTAAGATGAGTGTACATGAAGAGAATCAGCAGACTAAAAACAGCCGGTTGAGATTTGACCTTGATAAAATGGAAGATCTTGCCATCTCTTAAGAATTTTTGGCAGTCTTTGAAAGGAAGTTTGCACGTTACTCCTTGAAGATCTTGAGACCTTCACTAATAACTACAACAAAGTGATGGCAGAAACAGCAAGCAAACTTCTGGGGAAGAGCCACTGCAAGTTAAAACCATGAGTCACCAACAAGATCTTGGACATTTATGACTACAGAAGAAAGCTGAAGAAATACAAGAACACACCTCAATGAAGAACAGAATACAGATCAACAAAGCAATCAGGAAGGAAATGAAGGAGGCAAAAACAAAGTTGCATAATTGAGCAGTGTACTGATATCGAAGACAACCTTTACAACACAAAGAAAGGATTCAGACTGGTGAAATGGTAAGTATCAACAAGAATCTCCCCAACATTCTTGGTGACTCATGGTTTTAACTTGCAGTGGCTCTTCCCCAGAAGTTTGCTTGCTGTTTCTGCTAGAAGGGGTTTGTCAGCTTCTTCCCCATGTTGAACTTTTCATGGTGGCCCATAGCCAACAACCAGTGCAGTATTCAGTCAGGGTACCATAGGGGAATGTTCTGGGGTACCTCCTCTCCCCAACACTTCTTCATTGTGTTTCTGGAACGCATCATGACATCTCAGATCATGCCCAGAGACTTGGGAGAGTGCCGCATTTCAAGTTAAGACAGTTGGACGGGTCAGCATTGTCACCATGAACACAAGACCAGGCAGGCTCCTGCTGCACTGATTTTTGCCATCTTTTTTTATGCATGCGAAACATGAACCCTCACTGCTTCAGTGCCAGATACCGGCACTTGAAATGGGGCGAACCCGAAACATCTTGGGTATCTCATACCTGGACCGCCTTACAAACGAACAGACCATCCAGTATCGCACTGGCTCCACGAAGAACTCCTCATACTTGTGAAGAAAAGGAATTTAAGATTGTATGGCAACGTAACAAGATCCAGTAGTCTCCCAAGGACCTTACTACATGGGACAGTGGGCAGAGGAAGTAGGAGTGGCAGAAAAAACTGTTATTTTGATAAATATCATTGTTAATATCATTATTATTATAGTTGTCATTATTGTTTATGTTGTCATTACTATTTTCACTTTCATTTTAATTTTCATCATTATTATAATCATTATTACTATATTGTTATCCTTACATTATTACTAATATTGTTATCATTACATCATTATTATTATTGTTATCATTACATTATTACTATTATTGTTATCATTACATTATTACTATTATTGTTATCATTACATTATTATTATTATAGTTATTATCATTATTATCACCACATCATTATCTCTATCCTTATTTTATAATTGTTATCATTATTACTCTTGTTATTGTTAGTTTGATGTTTTAATTGTTGCTATTATTTTCATTATTATTATTATCACTACCATTATTATCAGTATCATTATTTAATTTTTATTGATGTCATTGATGTTTCGGTAATAATGATGATATTAATTATTGTTACTGTTCTCATAATTTTTTTATTATTATTGTTATTAATATTGTTGATATTATTATTATTATTATTATCATTATTATTATTATCATTATCATTATTATTATTGTTATTATTATTATTACTATTAATATTGTTAATATTGTTCTTCTTCTTCTTCTTCTTCTTCTTCTTATTATTATTATTATTAGTAGTAGTAGTAGTATCATTATTGTCATTATTATTATTATTGTTATTATTATCATTATTATTATTATTGTTATTATTATCATTATTATTATTATTGTCATTTATTACATTATTATAATCATTATCCTTATTGTAATCATTATTGATAATAATAATGATAATGACGATGACGATGACTGATTAATGGTGATGGTGAGAGCAATGGTAATACGATCCTTATCATTATCTTTATCATTATTATTATCATTGTTTTTTGTTTTTGCTGTTGTTGACATTATCATTATTATTATTATTGGAAAAAGAAAAAAATCCAAAAAGTCGAAAAAGCGGCAAAATCCTACGAAATATAGCCTTTTGAGATTTATTATTATTATTATTATTATATTATTATTATTATTATTATTTTATTATTATTATTATTATTATTATTATTATCATCATCATCATCATCATTATTATTATCATCATCATTATTATTACTATTATTATTATTATTATTATTATTATTATTATCATTATTATTATTATTATTGTTACTACTACTACTACTATTATCATTATTATTATTGTTGTTGCCAGCATTATTATAATGATTATTATCATTATAATGATTATAATCATCATCATCGTCGTCATCGTCATCGTCATCAAAACCAACATCATCATCAAAATCGTCATCATCATCATCATCAGCAGCAATATTATCATTATCAATATCATTATGGTTGTTGTTTTTATCATTATCATTATAACTCTTATTGTTATCATTATCATTATCTTCATCATTAACATTATTTGTTCTTTATCATTATTTGTGTCGTTATTGTTATAGGTATTACTACTACTACTAGTACTATTATTATTTTCATTATTATCATTGTTGTTGTTGTTGTTGTTATTATCATTATCCTAATCAGTATCATTATTGTATTCCCCCTTAGGTCATTAATATCTCCGTCTTCATGATCATTATGATTATCTGAAGCATCATTTTGCTTAAGAACAGCAGCATTATCATTGCTTTTGATTTTATCATCGTTATGCCTATCATCATTTATATGTCATCATCAACATCATCATTACCATAATTACTAGAAGTGACAACAGGAGGACTAGCATTGATAATATCTTTAGCATAAATGTCAACATTAGTATATATATCATCATTGTCGTTAGTATCATTATTACTATTATAGCACTACCAGGCATCACTATCACTGCATCCATTATTATCATCATCTTATCTTTTATAAAATAACTATTATAACTATTATTATAATTTTGCTAATAATGCCCTAAGCCCTTTTCTAAAAATGCTAATAATGCTCTATGACCTTTTCTAAAAATGTTATCACTCAGTATTGTTTATATGTATGTAACATTCTTGTAGGTTTGTTTACCTTTACCATCATTACTATCGGTATCATTAAAAGAAATAGTATAGTTGTATTAGTATACCATTACAAGGTTGACATCATTATTGCCATCTTCTTTATCAATACAGATATTATCATCTTCATCGTTTTTATTATGATTATTTTTAAAATCAAGGATTTCTTCATAACCACGACATTTCTCTTGTTAGTAAGCTACTAATTGTGATTACGCAATTCCGATTATCAACCTTATCGTGAGTTGGGTCAAACATCTTTACTGGTAATGACATCGCTAACGTCATCAGATCACCATCGTAAAATGAGCACTAATAATAGTGTCTTTTCCATAATCTTTTGACGTGATTTAATAAGACAGACGTAAAATACTACATGATTTATTAAAGACGTCACCACTCAGCTCTTTAAGATGAATGTTTCAGGATTTAAGATTGATATCGTCTGGATATCTTGATATCCCCGGCGCAAAAAAGAAGCTCTTAAGCTCATAAAATCTGTTCTCGTAAGCGCACATCAAAAAGTTGTCGCTGGCCGGAGGAGAGACCTGTGCAGGCGGGCCCCTTGGAGTGTCCGAGAAGCCCAACTTAACCATGACGTGATAAGAGAGGCATTAAGAGTATTCTGTCGGGTTGTTTTAGGCGGCCGGCCGGGAGGCAAGGCGAGGAGGCTGGCCTTTGTATCGGCACGACAATGACACAGCTGAGTCATACACATATAATAATCTCCCCCCTTGCCCCCTGACCCCGCTCTGCCCAGGCTTGCTTTTCAATCACTGGATAAACTCTGATAAGAACACGATGCCACACTTTTTATTATTTTTCCGAATATCATACCATCCGTGCACAGTCAGCCTTGGCTAGGGACGCTATTTTCCGAATGTTGTAAAAAAAAGAAAAAAAAGAAAAAAAAAGAAAAAAAAGTCAGTGGTGAACAATATCTCGGTAATTGGGGATTGTCGTGCGGTGAATGAGAGCAGGTGCGCTGATGTCATCTCGCAGAAGCAACGAGAGGAGGTGGAGAAGGAGGACAAAGAGGAGGAAGAGGAAGAGGAGAAGAAGAAGAAGGAGAAGGGGAAGGGGAAGGGGAAAGGTAGGGAGATGGAGAAGGAGAAGGAGGAGCAGGAGGAGGAGGAGGAAGAGGAGGAGGAGAAGGAGGAGGAGGAGGAGGAGGAGGAGGAGGAGGAGGAGGAGGAGGAGGAGAAGAAGAGAATGAAGAAGAGGAGAAAAGAAGAAGAAGAAGAAGAAGAAAAAGGAAGAAGGAGAAGGAGAAGGAAAAGGAAAAGGAAAAGGAAAAGGAAAAGGAAAAGGAAAAGGGAAAGGAAAAGGAGAAGGAGAAGGAGAAGGAGGAGGAGGAGGAGAAGGAGGAGGAGGAGGAGGAGGAGGAGGAACAGGAGAAGGAGAAGAATGAGAAAGAGAAAGAGAAAGAGAAAGAGAAAGAGAAGGAGAGGTAGGAGGAGAAGGAGAAGGAGATGGAGATGGAGGAGAAGAAGAAGAATGAGAAGGAGAAGGAGAAAGAGAAAGAGAAAGAGAAAGAGAGGGAGAAGGGGAAGGAGAAGGAGAAGGAGGTGGAGTAAAAGGAGAAGAAGAGGAAGGAGGAGAAGAAAAAGAAGGAGGAGGATGAGGAAGAGGAGAAAGAGGAGGGGGGGAGGAGGGAGAAGGGAAAGAGGAAAAATATCAAGAATGGTGATGATGATGATAGTGGATACTATAATTATAATAGTAATGATGATGATAATGATAATAATAATAATAAATATAATGATAATAATAATGATCATTACATTAATAATGATAATAGTAATGATAATGATAATTATAACAACAACAAAAATAATAACAAGAATAATGATAATGAATGATAATAATTATAATAAGAGGAAGAAGAAGAAGAAGCGAAATGATAATGAGAATAAGAAGGGAGAAGAAGAGGAAGAGGAAGAAGGAAAAGGAGAAGAAGAAGAGGAAAGAAAAAAAGAAAGAAGAAAAAAGAAAGAAAGAATATGAAGAAGAACACGGAGGATAATAATGATAATAATAATAATAACAATAATGATGATAATAATAATAGTAATAATAATAATAACTCATAAATAATAATAATAAATAAATAATAATAATAATAGATAATATAATAATAATAATAATAATAATAATGATAATAATAATAATAATAATAATAATGATAATGAGGATGAGGAGAAGGAGAAGAAAAGGAGTAAGAGGAGGATGAAAACTAGAAGGAGAGGGATTGGAAGAAGTAGCAAGAAAAGAGGAGGAAGCAGAAGAGGAAGAGGAGGAACAGCGTCAGAAGCAGGAAGAGAAGAAGGAGGAGGAGGAGAAGAAAAGAAGAAGAAAAGAAGAAGAAGACGATGATGATGATGAGGAGGAAAGAGATTGGAGGGGAACTGAGAGGAGGATGAAGATGAAGAAGGAGGAAGAGAAGAAAAAAGGAGAAGAGGAGGAGGAGAGGAAGAGGAGAGAAGTGTCCAGGTGCACTCTCAGCGAGTGGTTTGCAGCCCCCCCTTTTCCGCCCCTGCCCTCGTACATATTCAGCACGGCAACTCCAAGTATAGGTTCAATGACCAACGCTACTTGTAAATGCAGTAGCACTGAATTAGAAATTTTATTATACGCTATTAAAGTCCCCGTTTCTCGATTTATCATTTAACTTTTCATCCGCTTTAATATCAGTAATTCGAAATAATGTACAGTGGTTTCAATAATGTGGTTATTACTATTGTATTAGCTGCAGTGACTATCAAATACATGTTTTATCTTTACTTTCGTTGCAATGATAGGCTGCAAAGAGAGGAAGGGGGAGTGGATATCATGCCAGCTTATAGTGCAGTGCTTGACAGGAATGTGGAGTTACGTATAGGCGTCGTTAAACCCTGAAAAATGTCATGATTGATCGCAGACTTTTTGTGCATTACAATTACTATTATAAAGCATATAATGGCAGAATGAAATTCATAAAGCGTGGTGTGCAGCAGAAGATAATTATTCTAAGGTAGAGTAGAGAGCAAGGATCAGTATGGGAGCAGATCTTGGAACAAACTGAGACCAGAATCTAACATATTTGGATGTAAACTAAATGTAGGCTGCGATATAAATGTAAGCCAGGATGCTATGATTCTGGGATTTACTGAGGCTTTCTCAAATCATCTTATTCACTAAGCTGATGTTTGTATCACGTTATACGTTTGAAAGACATGACCGTAAACGTACAGTATGTTTGTCACCGACTTAGTGACTCGGTGGTCAAACATTCTATGCAATTCTTGGCAATATTACTTTATACCCTCCAGCTGCTGCTGCTGCGTTATTAACGGCGGCGACAATGATCAAAAGGTTATCCTATTGAGGGTGAACGAGGGAGGTCTAGAGACCTGACAACACGAGCTTTTCCATATTGGACATGCGCACTCGGAAAATCTTTAGATACTTCAGTGTCGTAGACACGTTTTAACTGTAATAAATAATTAGTATACGAAGACATAAATATGCGTGAAGCCCTTCTTTTTAGTGCACTGAGTAGTGCGTACTCTAAAAGGGAGTTCATGTATCAATCACTCGGACAGCGAACTCATGGAAGTGTGCATAAACTGGAATCTGCAAGAGCAGATCAAAGCATAAGTGCAAGCAGCAAAAGGATTTTAAACCAGGATACTTGGACAGACTAGAAATTATATTACAGTACAGACAAAAACAAATTATAATGAATACTTACTCAAACAAATGTTATCATACATGTCATATCATATGGTCAATCACAATGCTGTAACTTGGTAAACGTTACCTAGATAAAACGTATAAGAATTTACAGTGCAGAATGTAAATGATATCATTTGAGCAAGAGCCAGCGATATGTTAGTCTTGAGGGATTATACATACAAACAAAAGCAGATTTCGTTAATATAATAATGGCGCGCGGACGTGATCGCTTCTACGTGTGTACGTGTGTGAGGGATTTACCATAAGAAAGAATGAACTGAGTGATTTTTAAAAAATTAAAGGTCAGCGAAGAATAGTGACACTAACGGCTACAGAAGTGTCAATGAAGGCAGACCAAGTGCACAACCGGACCGGGGCAGAAGAGTAAATTAGACTGTTTGGTCATGTTATCAATATCCGACTGATGCTCAAAATGCATTAAGCCAACTCATTTATGGATGAAATTTATATAACGGGAAATTGAAATGTCAAATTATTTGTATATATATAGCAAAAAGTTAATTCCTAAGTGCATACCTAAAGAGGACCAAGAGAATCTGTCCTTTCCTTACTAGTGTCAGTATAACAAACATTGAATTCAATAATTCAGTAAGATTCACACATGTGTGTTTAATTCATCTTTCTCTCGGCAGAAGACCTGTGCAAATTCTAGCGCAAGAGAGGGAAAGCGTGCCACTTGAGTATGTTCTAATGAAATGGGAATAAAAGACCAGGCTATTGCTGGACCCCGGGCAAAGCGCTGAATGCTTACAG
>NC_051403.1:32105777-32115777 GCF_015228065.2 Penaeus monodon
AAAGAGCGAACATCTCAGGAGGGTAAAGGGTCGAAGGTCGGGGGAAGGTTTTGCAAAACTAACGAGGAAGTAAGATCACCCCAAGCCCCTTTGACCAGCATAAAGTGAAATTATCATTTTTTAAATTAATAGAGATTAAAAAATGTTCTTTCGTATAGTTTTTGCTGTTTTGTAAATTTAATTGCTTTTCCAGTTAACCCGGGGCCCTTTTCATCACGTAACGAAACCCCTTTTGATTTCTAGAAAAATCTGACATCACTTTTATGTTTTTAAATTCTTTTCTAAAAACTTCCCGGTCTCCCCTATGAAAAATGGGGAAACCCTTTACAAGGTATGTGTAAATAGGGGGAAATTTAAAAGGACGCTAGCTGCATTGCGTTTAACTAAAGTTTTCGAAAACGTACGGAATGTAAAAAAAATTCAATGCCAGCGCCTTTAAAAAATGTGTTTTTTTTCATCGGGGGAAGGGGTTTACGGAAAAACAATTAATAATTCTGGCATACCTGTGGAATTACGGAATATATGAATTTCCATCTCGCAGAAGGTGCCTGATTTAAAAAGAAAAAGGGGTTCCTAATTTCGAAAAAAAAAATTTAGAAATAACGTCGAAGCCCCCCATCAAAAAATTCATTTTCAAAATTCTGTATGCCCTAAGACGAGGTATGACTATTTAACTA
Source organism: Penaeus monodon (assembly GCF_015228065.2). NCBI lineage: Eukaryota > Metazoa > Arthropoda > Malacostraca > Decapoda > Penaeidae > Penaeus > Penaeus monodon. The sequence goes on from NC_051403.1 coordinate 32,106,455, forward strand.
TAACGGGTGATTTGAGAAAAAAGTGAAAATAATTAGCGGGGTGAGTTTTGGTTTAGGAACCCAAAATTTATGCGAGCCATTTACATTTAAAAAGTTGTCTAGAAAAGGAATTTCCCCCGAATCTTCCCTTTTCTTTAAAAATTTATGTACGCACGAGGTTGTCGAGTTTGCTGGGAAAAACTTCGAAATCTGAAAGGTTCATCTGCCATGTATAAATTAGCAAGAACGGGGTCTTAAGCTATTCCATCGCGATACCATTGATTTGTTTGCAAAATTCGCCGTCAAAAGTAAGGACATCAATAAAGATCAATAAAGCAATTGAATAGGAATCTTCTCACGAGCTGAATTAAGTTTTCTTTCAAGAAATTCTAACACATCTTCAAGCGGATATTAGTAAACAAGAAATCTACATCAAACTCACCAATTTCTGACCCGGGCGTCGGCCAAGTTCTAACTTTATCCATGAACTCCATGAATGTTTAATATTACTATCAGAAACGGACCCCAGGAAAGGAGATAAAACGTCGGTAGCCAAGAGTCAAAGGAGGGTAACCGTAGTTGCAAGACGAACAATAAGACGTAGAGGGACGCCCTGTTGGTTTGTGAGTTTTTAAGAAGACATAAAAAACGGAATGGAGGGATTAACCGTTCTAAAGCGGTCAAAGAATTTGGGGTCAGGACATAAGGCAGCAATACGTCTTATTCATCTTTGTGTACACGTTAATGTGTTCATACACATATATATACATACATGCATACATACATACATACATACATACATACAGACATACATGAATAGCAAAACACTTCCATGCTGATACAATGGAAGAAAAACTCACAATGCAAAAACTAGTTTTATTGAAAGTGAGACTACAGTTTCGAAATCCATCTTCAGGTCTGAAGAGGAAAGGCTTGCTTGCTTGAGATTTGCGAAGTTCTGGCTTCGCCCGGGCCTTCACTTTATGGCGGCCTTCCAAGAGGAAAAGGGAGAGAGGGGTATAAAAGAGAGAGAGGAGATGCAACGCGGTAAAACGGGGCAGGTGAGGACAGACGACGGAAGCAGAGGGGAGGTCACATCAGGTCGGAGGATCGGGCGGACTATGCGCGGGTGGCCGGCATACGGAAGAAGCGGAGGGATGTAGGGAAGCAAGAAGACTATCAGCAGGAGGAAAAGCGCTGTTACATTGAAATTGGCAGCAGCATTATAGGGAAGATTCCACCAGTCTGCGGATGTGGACATCGCGGAAGGAAAGACAAATCCGCGCTGCTGACCAGATCACTGATGGCCAGTGCCCCACTGATGGCAAAAGAGGGCGTTATTGTTGTGTCTCTGGATTACAACGTATTTATGTTGAGGACAGACACTGGTAAGGACTGGGCCTGTTTCGCCAACAATAGCTGCTTATCACCATTAGGCACAAGGAACAGCATAGGTGGCCCAACTTCGAGGAGAAGGAGGGCTGGTATGGACAAGGTGCGGGACGAAAGAGTGTTTCACATGGCGAAAGATCAACTGCGTGAAGAGGGTGAAGAGGACGACGGAGAGAGTAAGATTTCCTACGTTAGGGCAGGTGCGGCGGGCAGTGGGAGGAGTCCTATAGGCGGAGAGTCGTGGTAGAAGGTACTCGTGCCTCTGGATAACTCGCGTCGAGAACATGACCAGGGCTAGACCAGTTTGGAGAAAACGAGCGACGAAGGAAGACGATCTCTCAACAGGAGAGGGTGTTATGAGAAGAAGTGTAATGGACATACCACTATGCATAGGCTCTATGTATCGGAGAAGAACGTGGTCAGCAGAGCGATGGACTAGGGTTGTCCAGAAGGGAGCTGGTTGTCCAACCTCCTATTCACCTTGAACGGATGGGAAGGAGAGAGAGTTCAACTGCATCAGGAAATCCGGGAAACAGGGCAGGGTCATGAGGCCAGAGAGCAAAGACGTCGCGACATACCTCAGCCAGACGACGGCCGAAGGGAGATGGAGGAAGAAAGCTCAGACCGAAGAATTTCCATGAAAAGTTTGCAAGGACTGGAGAGAGGGGATGAGCCATGGCAACACCGAACTTTCTGAGAAGTAGAGCGACCTTCAAAGGAAAAGGAATTAGACTCCACACACATACGAATCAGCTGGAGGAAGACGTCGGTGGGCAGAGGGAGACGAGGATCCTCTGCGGGAGTCTCCTCTGGAGGAAAAGCAAGGAACATCATCAAGCGGGACCTTGGTGAACAGGGAGTCAACATCCAAGTTCATCATGGTCGCCGGTGATACTTCCACGAACGCGGGAGATGAAGTCCAAGAGTGGCGAATGGTGAGCAGGAGAGAAGGTTCCCAAGAAGGGGAGTGAGACACTTGCCGCCAGGCCACTGAGGGCTGCGATCACAGATTCCCGGGAGGGAGGATGAGGGGCGCAGAGGCGCGGCCGGCTTATGGAGTTTAGGAAGCCCATAGAAAGAGGGAGTCGAGGTTGATGACCCCGACCTCTGTAGAGATGTGCCTCCGGAAAACAGGTGCTATCCCTTTCAGACGACGGTGGAAGGTTAGCAAGCAATGCGTTAAGGGGCAATGGGCGGGAGATAAAGTAGAGGCGTTATCAACAGGATCCTGGCCTCTGCAGTTAAGAGCCACGGCGAGGACCACCATGAGTTGACTTGTCAGAAGGCAGAATGGTGACGTCTCCACGCCAGGCTTCGCCAAAGGAGTTGTTAGCTGGTGGGGGTCAAGGACAGGAAGAGTAGGTTGGACAGCGTCGGTGAGGGAGAAGCGAGACCATGGGAAATGCGGGCGGTCAGTGCTGCAAGAGTTTCTGGAGAGAGGAGCGGCCATGATTGGTGGAGAGACCGGAAGAATCATGAGCAACGCGGATAGAGCTGGAAGATCGTCTCTGGGAGCCGTCCTATAGGAAGTCCGAACGTGCTCGTGAACGGTAGGAAGGCTGCTCGACGTCCCTCATGCCAGCACGAATGCGTTCAAGGAGGAGAGAACGGCATAGCCGGAAAGGGAGATCCTTCCTAGAATGTTTTAGTACATTAGAGAATGGAGGAAGGAGTACCGTCATCGAGGCAGTCCCGAGGAAACGTAGTTGGTTCTTCGTCGACCCGTGGCGAGTAAAAAAGAGGAGGGTAAACAGAGGAGAGGAGAGGGCAACGCGGTTAACACGGGGCAGTGAGGACAGACGAACGGAAGAAGAGGGAGGCACATCAGGTCGGAGGATCGGGCGGACTATGCGCCGGGTGGCGCCTCAGCCTGCCCTACCACTCAATGCAGGGATCTTTCGCCAGGGAAACACTCTCCCGTCGAACCTGGGTCCATAACCAGCCCTCTTCCTCCCGATAAGGGGCACCTATGCTGTTCCTGGCCTCCTGTGAAAGCAGTATTTGGCGAAACAGGCGCAGTCTTACAAATGCGTCTTTCGCAAAATAAGACGCTTTGTGTACCAGGGGACACAAACAATAACGCCTCTTTTGCCGTCAGTGGAAAAATGGCCATAAGAGGGACTGGTCAGCAGCGCGGATTGTACTTTCCTTCCGCCCGATGTCCACTCCCGCAGATGGTGGAATCTTCTTATAAACCGCTGCCTAATTTCAATGTGAACAGCAGGCTTTCTCCTGCTGATAGTCTTCTTGCTTCCATATCCTCCGCATTCTTCCGTTGCCGGCCACCCGGCGCATAGTCCTCCCGATCCTCCGACTGAGGTGACCCCCTCTGCTTCCGGTCGTCTGTCGCACCTGCCCGGGTTACCGCGTTGCTCTCCTCTCTCTCTTTATAACCACTCCTCTTCCCTTTACTCTAGCTCAGGGCTAGTACAGTGGTAACGTGTCGCCTCTCATTCGGAGGGGCGCGGTTTCGCGCCCCACCCAGGCGCGAGAAGTTGCAACTGTCGCCTGGAGGTCACTGGCTGTGGTGTGCACCACGGCGAGGCAAGAAAACGGTTTTTCAGCCGAGTCAGCACCAGCGGACACGTGAGGCGTCGGGCATTAGTCGACCAGGCCGGGCTCCCCTCCTGGCATAGCCCGGGCGAGGCTAAGCTTCGCATATCGGACTATCTTTATCCTTTCCTTCTTAAGTCTTAAGACCTGAAGATGGAATCCAGGTGGATTTCGAAACTGTAGTTCACTTTCCATAAATCTGTTTTTTGTATTGGGGTTTTTCCTTCCTTATACATACATACATGCATTAGACACAAAATACGGGCATACATATATACATACTACATTACATACGTATATACATACATACAATATATACCACATAATACATACACACAGACATGAACATAATATATACCAGACACACATACATACATACATACATATATAATACATACATACGTATATACAGAAAGTACATAAGTAAGATAAACAACATAACATACATACTAACATCAGACGTATATACAGACATAACATACGTACTATTAACATACACACATACATGCATACATATATAAATTACATCCATACATATATACATGTATATTACATACATGCATAGAAACATATATACATACACAACATAACATACATACATACATATATACATACACACCATACAGATAGAACATCCACATACAGACTATCCAGACATATATACATAACACAGACATATATACATACACACAAATATACACATACAATATACATATAGTACATAAACAAAGACCTATATACATAATACACATATACATACAGGCGCGAGAAGTTGCAATGTCGCCCGGAGGTTTACAGCGTGGCTGGGCACCATGCGCGGGTAAGCACCCGGCTGACACAGTGGGCAAAATCAAATAGACAGTATGTCACACCAAGAATATCCATTGTAAAAATGGAATCAAACCAAAATTAAATACATATATATACATACAGATATATATTATATATATATATATATATACTATACATAACTATATAAGATACAATGTATACATATACAGAATACATACATATAACATATAAAATTTCTACATATAGAATATACTAATATATATATATATATGAAACATATATACATAACAAAAAATACATATCATGTACATACATAAACATATACAGACATGCGTACATACACACATAGATACATACATATATACCTATTATAAATTCAGATAGACAGAATACATAATACATACAGACATACACATATACATATACATAATATATACATACATATATACATACAGACATACACATATACATACAGAATCATACATACATATATATATATATACAAAAATACATACCACATACATACATAGATAAATACATTACATAGGTACATATATATAGATTACATATCGAACATACATTACCTACATACATACATACATACATACATACATACATACCATACATGACATGACACACATACATAAATACATACAGACATACATATATACAACCATCCACCATCAATTTATACAATCTATCCATACATATATAATGTATACATATATACAGACATACATACATATATACATACATGCATAGTCTATATACACATACATACACACACCACACACAACACACACACACAACACACAACCACACTATCTATATATATATATATATATAGATATATATATATATAAGATATACATACAAGCATACATATATACATACCCACAACCTTAACATATGCTTAAAACAGAAATCCGTATATACATTACCAGATATACCTACATACATAACATATATACATACATGAATACATACAGACATATATACATACACACATACATACATACATATATGCATACATACATACATACATACGCTAGATACAACACACATTAACATTAAATAAACATACATGGCATATATACATACACATACATGAATATATACATACAACACATACAAAAAAATATACATATATACCTACATGAAATACATACATATATACATAGATTACATACATACATATATTACAATTCATACATAATAAAACATCTATACATACAGCATTCATAATACATACCTACACCTAGAGAAATACAGACACGTACATGATACCACATACACACACATACATGCATACATACATACACACTACCTACATAAATTACATACATACGTATACAACATACATACATACAACGTATACAGACATACATACATACATACCCTACATATACACATACACACAACATACATAGATAAGACATATATATAAATACATTACATACATACTGCTATTACATACACATAACATATATACCATACACACGATATATAGACAACAATATGACATAACATACCAGAATACATAAAGACATACATACATACATAAACATACATACATACATACATACATACATAAATGAACATACACATACATATTATACCTACATCATACATAAATACACACACATTGCATACATACATTTACATAAAATACATTGCATACATACACGTATATATATACATACAAAATACACATAATACAATTCACCACTTACTATAATACACAAATACATAAATAACATACATACATACATACATCCATGCATACATACAGGCCACTATATAATACTCACATACGATATAATATTATACATACATAGATATACATACCATACACTAAATACACATACATGCGTAAAATCATATATATACACACACATACACACATTACCTATACAAACATTTACTAATACATAATACATACACATACATGGCATGCATACACACATAACATACGCACACATACATAGTATACATACATAAATATATACATACATACATAACATACATACATACATACATACATAATACATACATACTACATATATCTTTACATACATCAAGATTTATGTATATATATACAGCATATATAAAATTATTATATATATAATAATATATATTATATATAAGTAGTACAGATACAGACAGACCCTACACATACAAAACATACACACAGACACATACATACAGACAGCATACATAATACATAATCAACGACAGACATACATAGCTACATACATACATACATAATATATATTAACACACACACACACACACAACACACTCACACACACACACAACACACACACACACACACACACACACATATATAATAAGATATGATATATATATATAGAACACATATATATTAACTACAAATACAGTACATAAATACGTACATACCATACATAAGTACGTAAGTACGTAGGTACATACATATCTACACATACATACCTAACTTACATACCTACTTACACCCACATATTATACATGAGACTACACAGACATACATTAGTACATCATATACACATACAACATACACATACATCTACAGCATACACTGCATACACACATACATAAAGACACATACATACCTCACATAAATTCATATATACATACATACATACATACACAGACATACATAACATACAACATACACATACATCACACATACATACCCACATAAATACATATACAAATACATATTACATACAAACATACATACATATAAATAATTACACATAACATACACACATTACACCTACATACAGCACAACATACACATGCATACCTACACCGACATACATACATGACACAATCATACAGACACATACATACTGCACAGTACATGATAATTTATCATACATGATAAACATTCATATGAGACATATTCTAGATATAGGTAGATAGATATATATATATATATTATATATATAATCATATATATATATATATATAGATATATATATATTATGTATGTAGGTGTGCATGTCCAATATTTAAATTGCATTTTTTATATATATACACACAACAAACATATTACATACATAATATATATATAATATATATATATATATATATATATATATAATATTGTATATCTATATGTATATATATGTGTGTGTGTGTGTGGTGGTGTGTGTGTGGGTGTGTGGTGTGTGTGTGTGTGTGCTGTATAATATATATAATATATATATCTATATATATAGTATGTATATAGGTATATTATATATATATATTATATTCATATAGATATAATATATTATATACACACCAGATATATATGTACATATGTTATGATGTGTGGTGTGCATGTTCATTATATGCATTTATGTTACACACCACACACACACCATACCACACACATTACCACACACACACACCCCCCACACAACACACACCCACACCACACACACACACACACACAACACACCACACACACCACACACACACACACACACATGATAGATGATCTATATAGATACTGATAGATATAATATAGATATAAATAGATGGCAATTATATACAGATATAGATATATATAGATTATGTAGAGATATGATAGAGATATAATAGAGACATATTAGTATAGAATATATGATGTATTTACATAGATATATAGTATATATATAGATATATATATATAGATATAGATATATAAGATAGTAGACATAGATATATATATATAATAGATAGATATATAAGAGATAGATCGCGTTATACTAGATAGGTATATATACAGAGATATATAGATTATCTAATAGATCTAATATATATAGAGATCGATATAATATATATATATATACCATATATATATATCTATATATATATTAATTAATATATAGGATGTAGATATATATATATATATATAGAGTAGAAATATGTATATATATATATAGTAATATATATAATATATATATATATGCATATAATATATAATAATTATATATATATATATATATATATCTATATATATATATATATATATATATATATATATGCGTGTGTCTATCTGTCAGTCTAGTAAATATACACATATAGAAGATAGCGAGATAGGTAGAACAACACGCAGATATATATATATATATATATATATATATATATATATATAATATATATTATATGTTTATATAAATAATATATATATATATATGTATATACATATATATATATCATAAATATATATATATATATATCTATACTATATATGTATTTATATAGATTATATATATATATATATATATATATATATATATATATTATATATATATATATATATATGGTTTGTCTAAGCTATCTATAAAATGTTGAATATCACTATAATGTATTGAATATACATATACATGTTACATGTATATATGTATATGTATACGTATATAGACATATAGTATAGTCATATTTATAGATAGATAGATAGATAAGACACACGCATATATGTATATATATATATTATATATATTATATAGATATATATATATATATTATAAGAATATACATATATAGACATACATATAATGCACATATATGTATATGTATAACATACATAGTGTATATATATACATATATATATATAATATATATATATATAT
>NC_051403.1:32118277-32133277 GCF_015228065.2 Penaeus monodon
TTTTTTTTTTTTTTTTTTTTTTTTTTTCAGCAGATTCAATTCCAAATTTAAGAGGAAAAAATAATTCCTTTGAGTAAAAAATAATAGATAAAAAAGAAGATAAAAAACAGCGAAGCAAAAGCTAGATACAAACACGTTGCATTACTATTTTGCAGGAAATGGAGATAGAGATTAATCTTAGATTTATAAGATATTCCAGTCTAGAAGGAAGCGCATGAGTCTAAAACAGCAAAAGCAAAGAACCATGAAAAATCTTAGGGGAAAAAAAAAATTTTAAAAGGGGAAAAAAAGGGGGGGGGGGTGCACCCATTCCCCTTTTAAAATTCGTTCCTTCGCAATCATTTGTAGTTTTTTCGGTAAAAGGTTTAAAGAGAGAGAAAGAGGAGGGGAGGAGGGCAGGGGAGGATAGAGGGATAGTGAGAGAGAACATGAAAGAGAGAGAGAGAGAGAGAGAGACTGAGATGAGAGAGAGATGACGTGTGGCACGAGAGAGAGAGAACATGAGAGAGAGAACATGAGAGAGAGAGAGAACATGAGAGAGAGAGAGAAACATGAGAGAAGAGAAAGAAAGAGCGAGATAGAATATGAGAGAGAGAGAGACATGAGAAGAGAGAGAGAACATGAGGAGGAGAGAACATGAGAGAGGAGAGAAACATGAAGAGAGAGGAGAGAAAGATAATGATAATTAATTAATCTAGTTTTTTCCATTTGTTATAATAGACATTCTTGGTTGTGGACAGGTGTCTTTTTATGTGTACGAGGAAGGTCGGGGTTGCATCCACTGGCAACTAGGAGATTTGAACGCAGGTCAGCAGATTGCAACCGTGCACCACACAGCACACGAGGCAGAGGAAGAGAGAAGAGAGAAGAGGAGAGAGAGGAGAAGAGAGAGAGAGAGAGAGAGAGAGAGAGAGAGAGTGGAGAGAGAGAGAGGGGAGTTGAGAGAGAGAGAAGAGAGAGAAGAGAGAGAAGGAGAGAGAGAGAGGAGAGGAGACGAGATGGACGAGAGAGAGAGAGAGAGAGAGAGAGAGAGATAAGGGAGAGGAGGAGAGAGAGGGAGAGAGGAGAGAGACGAGAGAGAGAGAGAGAGCACAGATCGAGAGAGATTGTTAGAGAGATACGGAGAGGAGCTGAGATGTGAGAGAGAGAGAGAGGAGAGTGAGAGCGAAGAGAGAGGAGATGAGGAGAGAGAGAGAGAACGAGAGAGAGAGGAGAGAGAGGAGAGAGAGAGAGAGAGAGAAGAGAGCGAGAGGAGAGAAGATGAGAAATGGGAGAGAGAGAAAGGAAGAGAGAGAGAAGAGATGAGAAGAGAGAGAGAGAGAGAGGAGAGAGAGGAGAGAGAGAACGAGAGAGAGAGAGACGGAGGATGAGAAGCAGGATAACAGAGAGAGAGAGAAGCCGGGATGAGCCAGAGAGAGAGAGAGACGGAGAAAGGGTAGGGGACGAGAGAGCGAGTGAGAGAGAGAGAGGAGAGAGAGAGACGAGATGACTGAGAGAGCAGAAGGAGAGAGATGGAGGACGAGAATACCGCCGAGAGAGAGAGACCTGAATGAGATGAGAGGAGAGAGAGAGAGAGGATATGGGAGAGCGCGGAGTGCGAGTGGAGAGAGAGAGAGACGAGAGCGAGATGAGAGAAAGAGAGAGAGAGATGAGAAGAGTTAGGAGAGAGAGAGAGAGAGAGAGATGAGAGAGAGAGAGAGAGAGGAGAGGAGAGAGAGAGAGAGAGAGGGTGGAGATGGAGAGAGAAAACAAAGAAGAGAGACAAAGAGGAGGAGAGGCGGGATGGGGGGGTACGAGAGAAAGAGGGAGTGAGGAAAGAAAGATAGATCGATGGCGAGAGAGAGAGAGAGAGGGAAGAGAGAGGAGAGATTGTGAGAGAGAGAGGAGGAGAGGAGAGAGAGATTGTATGACGATGAGACGAAGGGAGAGAATGAGGAAGAGAGAAAGAGCGAAGTGAGAGAGAGGGAGAGAGAGAGAGAGAGAGAGACGAGAGAGAGAGAGAGAGAGAGGGAGAGGGGAGCAGAGAGAGGGGGAGGAGGGGTGAGAGCGAGAGAGAGAGAGAGAAGAGAGAGAGAGAGAGAGAATGAGAGAGAGAGTGAGAGGAGAGAGAGATGACGGAGAGAATCGAGGAGAGAGACCAGAGAGAGGAGAGAGAGAGAGAGAGATAGAATTGAGAGCGAGAGAGGAGAGAGAGTCGACGAGACGGAGAGAGAGAAGAGAGAGACGATGAAGAGAGAGAGAGAGAGGGGGGGGGGGGAGTAATTTAGAAATTTATCCCATTTGTCACAATGTCTATTCTTATATTTTGTGTTACGAATTGCTTTAATCAAATTACGGCTGTCTGTCTATTTTTACTTCTAAATTTATCTCCTGTGTGCAGGGAATGGCCTGGCTTACCATCAGCTGGCAGAGCGGGATTTGAGCGCGTCAGCAAGACTGCTGGATGAGAACACTACTACTGCGCCACACAACACACAAACAAGGTTATCTTTATCAGTAGCAACACATTTCTAAAACGAATGACAACCATTTTTATACATCAGAATATCTCACTTGAGAAGCTAGAGTAAAAATCGTGGTAGTTAATAGATGTAGTGTATTTCTAATACTTTAAGTGTTCATAAGTTTTCCAGTAACTACTTTGTCATCCCTTGCTTCACTGGATAATTTTGTTATGTGACTTCTCGATTTACTTAGGATGACAAAAATAAAAACAAAAACAAAACAAAATAAGCTGCAAGAGAAATAAAGAAGATGTAGCAAAACTGGCAATTTTCTTTGAAGAGAGATTTCAGAAAACGTTGTTTCTTAGACTCAATAGGGGAGACATGTGAAAATAACATGTTTAAGGTATATGAATAATATATATATATATATATATATATATATATATATCTATATATCTATATATATATATATATGTATACTACGTGGTTGTGTGTGCGTGTGTGTGTGTTGTGTGTGTGTGTGTGTGTATGTGGGTGTCGTCTGTGTATTGCAGTGTGTGTGTGTATGGGTGTGTGTGTGTGTGTGTGTGTGTGTATGTGTGTGTGTTGGTGTGTGTATGTGTGTTTGTGTGTGTGACGCACACACACACACACAACACACACACAAAACAAACACAAACATTCAAACACACACCACCACACACACACACACACCACAACACACACACACAACACACAACTCAAACCCCCACACGTACATACCACACACACACACACAACACACCATACACACACACACACACCACAACACACACTATATGTATATATATATATATATATATATACATATATATATATATATATAATAGAATATAGATAGATAGAAGATTATATAGATGATAGATAGATAAATAAATAGAATAGATATAGATATATTTATATATATATTCCCACATACAATATACAAAGAATACATATATAGTGCGCATATATATATTATATTATCTATATATATATATACATATATATACATATTATATATAATATTATATATATGTGGTGGTGTGGTGTGTGGTGTGTGTGTCCCTGTGGGTGTGTGGTGGGTATGTGTTATGTGGGTGTTATGGTGTGTGTTGTGTGTGTGTGTGCGGTGTGTATGTGTGTGTATAGAGAGAGAGAGATTGTTGATCTTTTTTTGATGAACAGATGGATGAGTAAATTATAAATACATATATATATGTTTTTGTATGTGGGTTTCTTCCATTGTATCAACACGGAAGAGTGTGTTGTATACAGCATATGTTATAATAGATACATATGTATATTATATATGCATATATATACATAGTATATATATTATGGTATATATACATGCTATATATATGTATTATAGACATAGGCAGCGGAAGCGAGTCTGTGACTGGGGGGGAATGTCAAAAATTCAGAGATTTCAATATTAAAAAAAAGAAAAAAAATATGATAACATGTCATAGGTGGCGAGGGGATTCTTGCTTTGGGGGAGGGGGATTCGGATACCTTGGTATAGGTGGCGAGCGAGTCTTGGGGAAGGGAGATTCGAAAAATCAAAAGCTTAAAAAAAAATAGCAAACATTACATTCTGCACAAAGTAAATTAGTCAATAAGTTCCAAAATAAAGCTTTATTTACTGTCTCCTTTACAGTTGTAAGGCTGTTTTACTAATGCATATGATGATTCACCGGAGATGAAAGAAGAATTGGCCCATTAGCCAAAAAACGCCACAGTTGCTCTCAATAATATCTGGAAAGACGAAGATACCTACGGACAAGCTAGGTTATTGGAATCAAATTTTTCCAAAGTCCGTCATATGCTTCGAGTGTGGGGCTGAAGATTGAAAGAAAAAGGTCAATCGTTTTGAAACTATGTAATACTATGTATTAACGGACAGAGAGAAAACGAATGATGAAGGCTGAGAAAAATAAATTGTAAAGACCGGCGTTGGACATCTTGAACAAAGGAACTAAAGGTCATGGATGAGAAGTAAGTATGAGAAAAAATTGATGACAGGGATGGTTGAAACAGAGGAAGAGCAAACCGAAGACAAGTCTGAGCGACAAATCAAAGATATTTGCGGGCTGACGATGGTACAAGTGGAAAGAACAAGCGCAGATCGAGTTGAGTGGCGAAGGATGGTTGAGAGGTCCACGTTGCTCAAACATGAGCATACCGTATTGATGATGACAGTTGTAAGTTCCCCTACAACATTTTAAATAGAACTTTTTTCAAAATAATCCTTTGACAGTCCTTACAGATGTAGACGCGAAAGTCAATTCTGCGGTTTTTAGTGTTAGAAACTACAAACTATTATTCTAAAAAAGCAAATGCGAAACTATTAGTCGAACTTGTATTAAAAATGCCCTAAAATTCACCTGCTGTCGCCTTTTTAGGACGCAAAATGACTTTGCAATAGCCTGTTAGGTTCAAGTGAGTCTGTTATTTCTTTTGTGGGTGTGTAGAAACATGCAGTGTCATCTTTGCTGAGTCATGGTTGAACGCACGTAATTTTCACACGTCGGAGCTTGAAAATGACCTTTCAGCTGTTGCGCGGATGATAATTGGTACTGTTAAAACAGTTTCAACAGTTCTAGTCGTCGCGTAACATTGCAAACTGCGTTTGTTGTGGTGGGGTGGGGAGGGGGCGATTTGCCTTAAAAATAGATTACATGTCATTCGAAACTCCGCTATGGTTAGGTCGTTCATGAGCCAGGAAAGTCTGTCCTATTACTATATATACTCCACATAACTATTACAACACTTTAATAAACAAGTTCATGGAAACCAACATGTCTACGTAAGAGTGATATCTTCTGGTAAAAATATAGTATAATATAGTATATCATTATTAGTCTGTGTGAACGTGTAAAACAAAAGTGTAAAACAATTTTTTTCTGAGGGGCGGAGACATTACTCCGCCCCTCCAGTTTTCATTCTGTGGTCGCTAGCCCCTTGCCCCCCCGCTTCCGCGCCCTATCGTATATAATGTATATATATGTTATATATAATGTATATATAGGTATATATATGTAAATAATGTATATATATGTATATAAGTATATATATGTGTATATAAGTATATGCACACACACACACCACACACACACACACACACACACAACAACATATATATATATATATAATATAGATATATATATATATATACATACACACACACACCACACACAACACACACACACACACACACAACACACACACAACACACACACACACATATATAATAGATATATAGATGATGTGTGTGGGTTTTTGGTGGTTTGTGAACTTGTGTGGTGGTGTGTGTGTTTGTGTGTGTGTATCTGTAGTATCGTGTAATGTAGTGTATGTATGTAGTATATATATATGTTATATATATATAATATATCTATATATAATACTATATATATATATATAATTTTTTTTTTTTTTTTTTTTTTCTTCAAGTGCCCTGTCCTACAAGGACGTTGACGATCATGGATTTTCATCGATTTCTTGGCAATTTAGAGCGCGTGGTTGCCGTTTGCCTTCGCCGGTGTTTTTATCGAGTCACCATCTCGATTACCCAGTGCTGGGACCGTCACTGATGGGCTGGCTTGACCAACCAGCGGCTAGGCAGGCAATCGCGGTGAAGTTCCTTGCCAAGGGAACATTATATATATAATATATATCTATATTTTCATATAAGATGTGTGCATCTGCTATATAATATACCTATATATATATATTATAATATATATATATGTATAGTATAATATTATAGTTATATATGTACACATACTATATATATACCAATTCATATATATTCAAAATATGTTATAATAGTATATGCATATGTATCGTGTGTATGTATTTGTATCTACATAATACACACACACACACACACACAAGCAAGCACCCACACACACACACAAACCCAGATATATATATTATATATTATATATATATATATATATATATATATATCTTTGTATATATAGTATAATATATTATATATAAATATATATATGTTACATATATACATATATAATATATATATATATATATATTATATATATAGATATGGTGTGTGTGTGTGTGGTGTGTGTGTGTGGTGTGTGTGTGTGTGATGGTAAATATAGAAACAATATGTATATATACATATATATTATATCTCTATATTTATTATCTATCTATTATATATGCACAATATATATGTAATGATATATATGATATATGACATACATATATATATTACGTTGATTCTTGGGCAAGGAACTCACCTCAATGCCACCTACAAACGACATAATCGCCCGAAAAGTCGAGCGCGCATGTGTACGTAGGGGAAGGTCAACCCGCGTGTTGACACCCCAAACCGCCGGTTGATTAGAGGGAATCCAATCAGGCAAGGCTGGAACGCCATATAACCTCTTAGTATGAATGAGAGAGGCCTATGTCCTGCAGTGGAATGAAGGCTGTGAAAAAAAAATGTTATATATGTGTAAAAATAATATATATATATACAAATACATATATACACATATACACATAATATATATTCAAAAAAATATTTTATATATACGTATAGGGCATAGGTATGTATTGTATGTATAGTCTATACATGAATACACACAAACACCAAAAAACACACACACAACACACACACACACACAACCATCATCTATGTATAGTTTTAAAACAGACTCCAGATAAGTGAACTCTTTCACATTTCCACAATCACTCCATTGATTGTAAATGTTCCCT
Source organism: Penaeus monodon (assembly GCF_015228065.2). Taxonomy (NCBI): domain Eukaryota; kingdom Metazoa; phylum Arthropoda; class Malacostraca; order Decapoda; family Penaeidae; genus Penaeus; species Penaeus monodon. The sequence goes on from NC_051403.1 coordinate 32,125,498, forward strand.
CAGGTTCATTGCGGTTATTTCGAATCTTCATAATTTCAGGTTTTCTTAGTTATTTAAGAAACAACAGCCTTTTCGCTTTGCTTCTCTAACTTTATCTAGTAGTTGTTGTAGTTCAGTGATACTGCTGGCAATTCTAAAACTATATCATCGGTGTATGTGGAGATTTGATATTTTGGTATCTCAACATCAGAGTTCTTCAACATCTTAGACGCACCTCTCATAATATGTCTCAGAATATATATTAAAAAGGTTGCAGAGACCAGAATGCAACCTTGTCGTTCCTTGGTTAATTCGAACCATTTCTTGTTACCCATAATTGGGTTTACAGAAAACAATTGCTGTTGTTGGTAATACAGCTTTATTAGTTTAGTGTTTGGAAAATTCATATCATTCACGTTTATTCCAGAGGATATCGCTGATCAACAGTATCAAAAGCTTTCGAGTAATTGTATGTGAAACACAGGTATAGGTCTTTATCTGCTGTCTCTGTTTTCTCTATGCTCAATTTCAGATTTAGAATCTGGTTTCTAGGTATCTTTTCCAGGGCGAAAACCTGCTAGTTCGTCTGCAATTTCTTCTCTTAACTTTAACTTCATCTTTCAGCAATAATTTTTAACAAAATTTGCTGCTGTAACTTATTAATGCAATGTCCTGTTATTGTGCATTGGAGTCGACATCACCTTTTTAGGTATGGGAGAAAGACTATTTGACAACACCTTATCAACACCTTCGCCAGCACTCAAGATAGTTCCGCGTCATTCCATATATTCGGGCTCTTGCCATTCTTTAATTCTCCATGGCCTTATATTAAACTCGCTAGCAGTGGCGGTGTTCATCTTCGCTGTCATGGAGTCAAATTAATGCTGTGCTAGATCCCATTCTTTTGTAGAGGTTGGAACAATAAATATTCCATCTATCTTTGACCCCTCCATCACACTAAACAAGTCCTCTTAGTTTTGATAGTGTCCATTTTGGTTTAAATTTTTGTGTAATGTTTCATACTACCTGGTAGAGCTCTTTAGTTGTCTTATGATAGAACAGTCTTCAATTCTGGCAATGTTCATTAAAATTTTCCCCATCTCGTCGCAACTAATCTTTGAATTTTTGTATTTTATTTTTATAAATTACTTCGTTCAACTGGAAATTATGATACCTCTGATTTTAGGATCTTCTTGTTCAATTTCACTAGTGTTCTCTTAAGATATCCAGGGGAATTTGTCTTTTTCCTTTGGCGATAGATTCTTAAGCAGCGCTCAGAGGAGTTCGGTTCCCTTCTTCCCACAACTCATTTGGTGTTTATATACTTCACATTGATCGAGTACTTCAAATTTGTTTGACACTGTAATTCTGTAATTGCTATCAAGAGTTTGTAGTCCGAGCTTTTAGAGGTGGTGATAGGACGCTCCATCCTTTTTGAGTCTTATTGAAAGCGATAGTAGAAGTTGGTGGTCTCGTTTTGGCCATTTTTTATAACAACTTTTCCATTCTGTCAACGCATGTAGTCAATTGTGGTTGCGTGTTCTTTTGTTCTGTGTGAAAAAACCCACGTGTACAGTGTCTTGCGGTGGGTTGAACCATGTGTTGGCTATAACTAGATTATTTGTTCTACGAAATTCAATAAATCACACTCTCTTGCATATATCTATATATATATATATATATATATATATATATATATTATATATATATATATGTGTGTGTGGTGTGTGTGTTGTGTGATGTGTGTGATGTGTGTGTGTGTGTGTGGTGTGCATGTAGTATGTATGCGTACACACACACACACACACAGACACACAACACACACACACATACACACACATACGGAATATATACGATATATATAGATATATATATATATAATATAATATATTATATGTGCGTGTGTGTTGTGTGTGTGTGGTGTGTGGTGTGTGGGTGTGTGTGTGAATATATATTCATATATATATCTACATACATACATGCATATAACAACTAAATAACGAACACACACACACACACAACACACACAAAAACACACACACACACACAGCATATTAATATATAGATATATAGTATATATATTATATATACATATCGACACACATACTTATGGACATATATGTGTACAATTATCTATATGCATGTAAGTATGTATATGCATGTGTATGTATATATATATATATATATATATATATATATATATATATATATAATATTATATATATATATATGTGAGGCCGCGGTGGCCGAGTGGTTAGAGCGTCGGACTCAAGACTGTCACGACGGCAATCTGAGTTCCAGGGTTCGAGTCACCGGCCGGCGCGTTGTTCCCTTGGGCAAGGAACTTCATCTCGATTACCTGCCTAGCCGCTGGGTGGGCAAGCCAGCCCAAGTCAATGCCGGTCCCAGAACCGGGTAAATAGAGATGGTGACTCGATAAAAACACCGGGCAGAAGGCAACGGCAAACCACCGCTCTAAAATTGCCAATATATATATATTTTATATATATATTTTATATTATATATATATATAAAATATATATATATATATTTACACACACACACACACACACATATACATATATATCATCATCATCATCATCAAGGGGCTAACATCGACGAGGGCGCATGGCTACATTCACCCTTTGATTTCTGGCCAAGAGGGGATCCCTCATGGCGAGTCTCCAGGCAGGTCCTCGGCCCATCTCTAGCTCCTCGCGACAGGTCTCGTCGAGCTGCCAAAGCCACGACCTCCTGGGTCATCCCATGGCGTCCTCCACCCAGGATTTTCTCGCAAAAAGACAACCTAATGGGCAGAGTCATCCACAGGGAAGCGAGCTAGGTGCCCATATAGCTTGAGTTGGCAATCCCGGATTATGCAAGTAACAGATCCCATGCCAGTCTCATGGTGTAGCCGTCGGTTGTACACGTGGTTCTACCAACTGCACCCCATTATCCAGCGAAGAAACTTGTTACAAAAGGCATCAAGACGAGACTCTAGATAACATCCAGGTTTCGCTTCCATAGAGCAAAACTGGCAGTATCAAGGTCTTGAAGACACGTAGCATAGCCATTCTACATAGGTATCGACATCTCCAAATGCTCTTGTTGATCGAGTTCATGGCTCCTGTTGCCAGACGAATCCGTCTGCTGACTTCTTGGTCTGACAGCTCAGAGATATGAACTACACTACCAAGGTATGAAAAACTCTCTGTGACTTCAACGTCCTCACCACAAGCATGGATCAACTGAACGGGTTCCCCTAACAGGCCCCCAAAGTCCTGAATCTTGGTCTTGTTCCAGGAGACCTCTAGGCCTAAGAGTTTCGCCTCATTGCTAAATGCATCAAGAGCCGCCACCAGTGACTCCAAGGACTCAGATAGGATAGCAACATCATCGGCGAAGTCAAGGTCTGAGACCTTGATATTGCCCAGTGTTACTCTACACTGACTTTGGGTAGTAGCTCTGCCTATTATCCAGTCCATGCAGGTGTTGAAAAGTATTGGTGCAAGGACACCCACAGCTTTGCCTCACCCCTGAATTAACAGGGGAGAAGTTTGACAGGCCCTCACCATACTTTACAGGACTTTCAGCATCGGTATATAGGCTTGCTATTAGGCCAATAATCTGTGATGGAATTCCCCTGGGTCTCAGAATCTCCCATAGCGATTCACGATGCACTGGGTGGGAGGGACAGCACCCCTCCCCCCAGCATATCCATTTATTGTAGGCATTGCCAGTGAGTTATCTTGGGGGAGGAGGATGGCAAGGCCCACCTCCCCCGAGCCGCCCAATTATCCCAGGGTGGCTAAGGGGCAGGAGTTGGTAAGGAGCCAGCGGATGTCCACACGCCAGTGGGCTATGGCTCCATACCTCTGGGGCCTCCTGCTGCTCCGAGATCCCCTACAGGTGCCCAGTATGTATGGGTGGCCATGAGGAGGCACTGCAGAAGTCTCGATGACGGAGAGGCTGTGAACTGGCAGGGAGGCTTATGCAGAGCTGCTCCCTTTTTTGCACTAGGCTAGCCAGTGGTGGAGCTGCAACGGAAGGTTGAAAACATTACACTATCTAGGCTACCCCCACCCGCTTCAATCACTTGCGATGAAACACAACCATAATTTTATATGTAGTATAATAAAAATATATATATATATATAATATATAATATATTTTATATAATATATATATATATATATATTATAATACATCAGATTATGTGTGGGTATGTAGGGTATTATATCTAGTTGTGTTTGGGGTGTGTGTATAAATAATATTCTCATATACTACATACACTGCAAACATTAAAACATCCATCCCCGTGAACAAATAAATATATATATATAAAATATATTATATATATATAATATATATTATATAAACTATATATACATATATATATATTACACACAACACACACCACACAACACACATATAATATATTAATTTTTATAATATATAATATTATATTATATATATATTAAAATATAACATACATATATATTATATATATATAATATTTAAAAATATATATATATTATATATTATAATTTTTATATAATATATTAAAAAAATATATATATATATATATATATATATATAATATACATAAAGTATATTATTATTTTTAAAGTATATATATATATATTAATATAATATATATATTATATTATATATATATATATATATATTATATATATTTTATAATACACCACATCCTCCTCCATGTGAACAAAATATTACATTATATTATATATATATAAATATATATATATATTTTATAATATATATATTAAAAATTATATATTATATTAATTATAATATATTTATTTTTTTTAAAAGAGCATGAACCGTATTCATTTGACAAAAAGTAGACAAGGTATGAAAGAGAAAATACTTCACAATACAAGAATGTATTTGCCCGGTTTTTGATTGCGCCGTCAGAAATACATTTTTCTGAGAAGACGCAAACGAAAAACCGTCAAATACTCTTGGGTTTTTGTGTATTTATTTATTCATACCTTGTCTACATATATGAGCATATATATATATAATAATATATAATATATATATTATATATATATATATATATATATAATTATATATATATATTATATTATAATAATATATATATTTATATAATTAAATATATATTAAAATTTTATATATTATATATTATTTTAATATATATACATACATATAAATATATATCTATATCTATATTATATATATAATAATATATATATATATATATTTATATATATATATATATATATATATATATATATATTATATATATATATAAAATATATATAAATGCGTGGTGTGTGTGTTTTTGTGTGTAGATATATATATATCTTTCTTTTCTATATATATATTTATCGTTTTCTTTTATTTTTCGCTTTTATTTCTATTAATTGTAATTGTTAGTTTATTGTTTCTTCTTCTAGTTCATGGGATCTAATTTGGGATTTGAATTCGTTTTGTATTATGAAAGGTCATGTTTTACTCCCATAATTTTTTTTTTGATTTATCAGTTCGTGACGTGACACGGCATTTTTGAATAATCACCACTTTGAATAACTTCTTTAATTAATGTTTTAACCTAATGACTAATTAGGTTACTAATGACTTATTTTATCATCTTATTCTATTAGTGAATGTTCTATAAATTCACCGATCTCAGTTTTACTGTTTTATGATTTTAGTCGGTCTTTAATTTATTCATAAACTCTTTTAGTTCGTGTTTTTATAGCTTTTCATTAATGATTTTGTTACTTTTATGTGGGATGAATCACTTCAAGAACAATATGTATTTTATTTTATTTCATTTTGTTATTTATGAGAAAAATGGTTCAATATTGTGACGTCAAGAGCTCCTGGAATTCCCGGGAACGGAACAAATAAACAGCGGCAACTGCAACTTTGTTTGTGTCACATCCCCTCTGCAAACTACACCGAAGGTTGTACTGGCTTTTGTTACTTGCCTAGGTTTGGACAATGCTGGACGTGTTAGCTAAGCATAAATGAAGGCAATCTAAATAATACTTTACATATATGAAGTTGGAATAACGTAAATGTAAAACCAGTGATACTCACCTTAAGTAATATTTCTTTTTTTCCTTTCGTCTTATCATTCTTTGTTTTTTAAGTGTATATATATGCATGAAATAAAGTATTCCAAGCTTTTACTTCTGAGTGTTTGCCTTTTGTTTATGTTTTTTTTAATACTTACTGATACTTACTGATCTTTTTACTGATCTTTTTACTTATCTTCTAATGATCTTTTACTCTACTTTTATCATATTTTTACTACATTTTTACTGATCTTTTTATTCTACTTTTACCATACTTTTATTATACTTTTATTGATATTTTTACTGATCTTTTACTGAGTTATCGGTATTTCATCTTTACTTCTTTCTGTTCGTTATTTTACTCTTTATTCCCGAGTGTTTTACCTTGTTTCTACCTTTATTTCTACCAATCGCTTCTGCGCCTACCGCTCGTGGGACCACTACTGCTCGTGCTACCACTATTGTTATGGCTGCTACTACCACTATTGCTATTGCTTATGTTATCACTTCTGCTCGTGCTACCACTACTGCTATAGCTACTACTACCGCTACTGCTATAGCTCGTGCTGCCACTACTGCTATTGCTACTGCTATCACTACTACTATATTTACTGTTACCGCTACTACTATTGCTACTATCACTACAGTGGAAGGGCAGTAAAGAAGGATTGATAGATCTATTCAAAGGAGTTATTGTGTCATTTCAAAAAAAGAAACAAAGTAAAAGATCACTAAACACTGGAACTTGGAATGTAAGAACATTGAACCAAGATGGCAAACTTGAAAACATCCTGCAAGAGTGCCAAAGACTAGATATAAACATGTTAGGAATAAGTGAAATGTGATGGATAGGAGCAACAACGAAGAATGGATATCCCATCATTTACTCAAGAGGTGTAGGATTGATAGTAGATAAAAAGCATGCAAAGTACGTAAAAGGATACTGGGCAATATCAGACAGAGTTATGTTAGTAAAAATAGACACCAGACCAATACTCACAAACTTGATTCAAATTTACTCCCCAACAAGCGAGAGCAGTGAAGAAGATATGGACAGCTTTTATGAAGATATAAGATCAGCATTGAAGCAATGCAAAAGTCAAGAAAACATCATCATCCAAGGCGACTTCAATGCAAAGGTAGGTGAAGGAAAGGAAGAAAACACAGTGGGAAACTGCGGTTTAGGCACACGCAGCGGAAATGGAGAAAGACTGGTGTAGTTTGCCAAGGAGAACAACATGATAATTGGTAACACCTGGTTCAAAGGACATAAGAGACGACTGTGGACATGGAAAAGCCCTGACGGATACACCAAAAATCAAGTAGATCATGTCTTTACAAAAACAAGGTATAGAAATGCAATAAAGAGATGCAAGGTATACCCAGGGCAGGACTGCAATTTATACTACAATCTTTTTTGACAAAATACGAAAAAAAATTGAAGAGTAGTGGGGCTCCTAAAATTACACCTAAGCTTGACATAAAAAAAAATGAGAACGGAGCCACAAATTAAAATGGGAAAAATTTCATTAGAGGTAAAGAATCGCTCCATGTAATAGAAAACATGGACATAAGAGACACACTGGGAAGCTCTAAAAACATCCATAAATAATGCAGGAGAGATAGCAGTGCCGAAGAAAGAAAAGCAAGCCAAGAAAGATTGGTTGGCAAGCGAAAATGGACAACAAATTCTGAACCTGATGCAATCAAGACGACAACTAAAGGGT
>NC_051403.1:32138277-32150777 GCF_015228065.2 Penaeus monodon
ACAATGCCCCCCCAACTCCTCCAAAACCCACAACCCCCCAAGCTTTCTCGGGCCCTTTTTTGGGTTTTTTTCCCAAATTTTTGATGGCAGCTTGAAGCTAGACATAGTTTCCCCGGATCAAGTAAATTGAGGTTTACAGTATCAAAGGGGCCCCTGAGACCCAGCAAGGGGTTTTGAAAAAAAAAATTTTTTAAATGCGTTCTTTTCCGCCCTTGCCCCTTACCTCCCCAAAAGGGTTAAAGGGAAAGCTTTTCCCTTTGCTTTGCCCAAACAACCAAACCCCCTCGGGGGAATTTTTTTAAAGCAAAAATTTTGGCTTTCTTTTTCAGACCCCCCTCGGTTTTGACCCAGTCCACAGCTTCGCCAAAAATTTTTAGTTTACGGCCTCATTCATTTTTTTTAAACCGGGACCTCCGGGGCCCATTTTTAATCACGTCAGATTTGAAAGTAAATAAGGGGAAATTTTCCGTTTTCCCCCCAGAAAACCCCCTTTTTAAAACATCAGGGACATTTCTTGAAAAGGGGCCTCTCACAATAAAATATATGTTTCATTTCCCATTTCACCCAGTATTTGCATCATCATCACCCCTTTTGTCCCCAGGGAAATTTTGGCATAAAATCAAAAAAGATAGAAAACGTTTTTTGGGAACTCCCAGACTTTTTTTTCCTAAGGAAATTACTTTGCACGAAACCAACGCTTTATCGGGTAAAACCGACCTCCCCCCCCCAACCCCAATCCTTCACTAAACTCGTTCTGTGCCAAAAACCCCCCCCAAACCCCGCCCCCCCTTTGCCCTTACCTAACCCTGGGCCCATTTACTCCCCCCCAAAACCAGGAGGGTTATGCTGCTCCCCCCAAACCACCTTATCAAAAACCCCCCAAACCCCTTCGTCCCTCTTTAACCCCCTGCTGTTATCAACGGGAAATCCCTGAAAAGCCCTGCCCTCCCAACAAATGCTTCATCAGGGCCCCTTTTTTTCCCCCGCGATTTCCCCGGGAAACTTTCCCTGTATCCCCAAATTCCCCAAAACTTTTATGGACACCCATGCTATAACACAGGGTTTATTAACAAAAGTTTAAAACATGGAAGTAGCCCCCACAAAACACAAAAGTCTTTGGCCATTTTTTAGAGGAATTTCTAAAATCCCCCCCCAGCAAAACCCTTCCCCAGATGCGAAATCGGGAAAAGGGCCAGGGGCCCTCCTCCCAAATTTAAATAGCCTCTCCCTACTGCTACATTGAAATTTACCCCCATCTGCTTCCGGGCACCCTTCAATGGTAAACCCAAAGCAATTTTTCTTCTTAGATATGGTTCGTCTGCCCGGGCCTGGTGTCCCGCTTCAATTTTTTGAAAGGTTAGGGTTTAAAGATCTAAAGATCCAACCCCCCCGCGGGCCCTTGTACTTTTGGGTGCTTCGGGTAACACCCTAAAGGGAAACCAGGAGAAACCAGCTGATCTTAATTTTTGAGGGTTTTTCGTTTCTCCCCATTTTTTTTACCGGAGTCCCATACTGCTTAAAAGTTTAGGGAAAATTTTCTCTCCTTCTTTAACCCTTCCCCATGTGGAACTCATTGAAAACTTTTTATGATCACTCGGGCCCCCCTCATAATACCAAAACCCAAAGCCCAAATTTTCCCTACCCATAAACTGGGAAAGATTTTCCCCTTTAAAAAAAACACCCCCCCAAAAACCCCCTAAACCTCACCAACTGGGCCCCAAACCCCATTCCCAGAGAACCCCCTGCTCCTGTGCCAAAGTAAGCCCCCCCTTTCTAAACCCTTTGGGAAAACCAAGATACTCCTGCTCCCCCTCCCCATAATGTCCCCCCTTTTTCCCTACCCCACTACTTCCCATTTTGGGGCCCCCTTTTCCCATGGACTATGGGAGCCCTGCTTACACTTTTTGGTAAAGGGAAAATTTTACCACCATTCCTCCATTCCCCCGAAAATGCCTGTAAAATGTTGAAATCCTCCCCCCATCCGACTTTACAATAACCCCCAAAGTATTTTTGATTAGAACTAGCAAAAAGGTGAAGTCTGGAACTACCACAAATGACTTCACTGCAACCACTCAAACCCAGTCCCACTCGGGGGTTTTTCATAAAAACCTCTCGACAAATCCCCTCTCGAGATTTTGAAAAGGGGTTCCCTGAGTCTCGCCCCCTTGGAAAAGGACTGTTCGTAAACATAAAATTACCTGGTTCCCAATGCTCTTTCCTGTCTATTTAAAAAGTTCCCCCCCCTAAATACTCCCGCTCTGTTTCCTTGACAAGGTTATGCTGACTTACGGGGATCAAGGAAATAATAACCCTAAGTACCTCACCTTGGTCCCACCCCAATTAAACCCCATTTATTGATTACAGAAAACTAACAAATTAAATATTTCCCGAACCATTTCCCATTCCCCCCCTTCGTCCCCGTTTCACAAAACACGGGGCTAACCCAAAAAAGTCTTCTCGACTCCGACTTAGCTAAGGGTTTCATTAGTTACCCCCTGCCCCCCCTGATTCCCAAAAGCTAAATGCTTTTTTCCCTCCCTTCTGGACACTGGGGAAATTTACACGAGGAAATTTTCCCGGGGGAGGCCTAAAAAAGCCCCATTGAGTTTTACACAAAATGTCCCCTTTTCATGATGGTCCCTTTTTTGGTTAAAAGACGTACCCATTTATCTGGAAAACCCCATTATTTTTTTCCAAAAGGAATTTTTCCGAGGGACGAAATAAAACCCCGGAACTTTTTTTTGTAGACTATGTGAAGCTGGATTGCCATTTTAAACCCCCAGAAGTGCCCCTTTTTTTTTTCCTGTTCCCTTGAGTTTTTTTTCGGTCCCTACCGGGAACTTTTACAGGAACTCCCCCAATGATGATAAGGTAAAAAGGGATAATAATTTTCCCCGTCCCCAAAAGGGTCAACTCAATTAAAAGCTTCTTAGGTTTGCAGGGGTTTTTACGACCTTCATATCCCTTTTGGTTCCATTGCAAGGGCCCCCTTTTTCCCCCCCACTTAAAAAAGAAAAAATTTTTTTGGGGCAAGGGGTTTGGACTTTTCATTTTTAAACCCTGGGAAAATTTGGTTTTTTTTAATTTGCCATTTTTGGCATTTCCAGATTTTTCCAAAACCCCTTCATTTTTTGCAATGAAGCCTCTAATGTTTTCATTGGCTCTGCAATTATGCAGGAATTCGAGGGGAAAACTAAAGCCCCTTTCTTTTGCAAGTCGAGTCCCCCAAATATTGGGTGGGAAATATTATCCCACATCTGACAAGGAATTTTTTTTTAAACATTATATTGGTTTATCCCAAAAATTTAAATTTTAGGCTTATTATTTTTAAAATAAGAACGGACCATCGGGGCCCCTGACCCTTTTCATGTCTTGCAAGGACCCCCCTTGGGGAAATTTGGGCCCGGGATTTTGGGTACCTTGCCCAGGGTTTTGACCCCCCAATTTTGTAATACCCCCGGGCCCCTTTCAATAAAGGGTTTCAACACCTTTATCTTAAGCACCTGTTTACTCCCCCGTTCTCTGATAACTGCCCCCCCCCTAATTTTCTGATATTAATGACAAAAAAAAAAAGCAAGAATAAAAGCTTGTATAAGGAAAATAAAAAAAAAAAAAGTCCTAGAAGCTAAACCCCCTACCCCTTTACCCCCAAAGAAACCCATCCGGTTAAGGGTTTTTACCCGGGCGGTCGGCCTCCTCTTTAGATTTCCATGCCCCGCGAAAGGGGGGTGAAAACAAAGGTTTGTTATAGACGGTTAGTATCCCCCGAGTGCCCTTTTCCCTTTCTCATCCCTTTAAAAACTCCCTCACGGGTGGGGTTTTTCCCAAAACCTTTTAGCGTGCCCAGGTCGGATTCTATTTCCCCAGGTTACCCAAGAGTTTTTCGCATGTTAAGAGGGTTTTTGTGGGCTGCCTTATACAAAGGGGTCAAACCCTCAACCGCCCCCGGGATTGTTTTATGATATCCCCGACTTTCCCCCTTTCCCGAAGGTATTTGGGAAAACCCTTTCAGGATTTATACCCCCCCCCAGGGGGAACAGGGACCTTCTAGTTTTCGTTGAAACTTTTGTAATCTGTGACTTGTTTTTGTACCCGACAGGGGCAGCTCACACCCTTGCTAAGCCTTCTATAACCCTACATATGGGAGTACCCGTCCCCCCACAGCTCAGCAGCGATAATGGGAAAAGAATTCTATAATGATCCTCCACAAATTTTTTTGTAGCCTTTTAAAGAATTCAAGAAAGGGTTTAAAAATCCTACCATACCGAAACCCCCTTTGGGCCCAAAGGTTTTTTATAGAGAGACTGAAAAAGACCATTTTAGAATTTTTGAGAACCCATGATTATTTTACCGTGATGGGCGAATGGGGGCCTCTTTTTTAACCCCTTGTAAAAATCGCTATTTAAATGCCCAAATTTTTATTCCCTTTACTTGGTGAAAACCCTTCCCTCATTTCCCCGCTATTTGGGACGGACCCAAAACCCTTTTACAAGCTCTTGGGGTGTAAGCCAGAACCCCCAAATATGAGGACAAATAGACAAGACACTACCCTTTTTCAGACAACAAAAAAAACCCTTTTCATTGCCGAGGAAAGGCTAACTTTATCCAGGGACAAAATAATTGCAAAACCCAAAATAAAATGCAAGGGTTAAGGCAATTGAAGTGGGGGGACTAGGCTTTAGGAAAATAAAAACCCTCTCCCCATTTCCCAGTTTGCCCCTAAACTTCCCATGGGCCCTACAGGGTGCACAGTGGGCGCAAATTTCAAGGCACTTTGCGGAGTTTAAAGGGTGAGTCACAGAAAAATTTTTTTTTTTTCCCCCCCCTTTTACCCCCTGAACTTCCCCCCAATAATTACTTTGTTAGCAGTTTTTTCTGTTGCAGTGCCTCCCCTGACTCCAGGGGCTTTTATTTCTTGCAGAGAAATCCCCCCTCCCTTCCCGTTCCCCTTTTCGCTGTCAGTTTGGGGCCCCTTCCCTGGGGAATCTATGGAAACGTCCCTGGCCCATTAAGAGGACTTGGTGTAAACCCTTCCCCGTCCTAATCATGTAGAGATAAAATGTCTCACCCCTTTATTAGAATTCTCTTTTATTTCCAAAATTTCACCAAAGCCAAGCTCAAAGAGCTAAAATCAACATAATATAAATTTTTAATGGTACACAAGGGGGCTTCTCACCCCACATCCTGAATGCCACAATAATGATTAAATTCACTACCCGCAACTATTTCCCCCGGGTCTCTCCGGGGGTCTTATAAACGCAAATTTTTGGGAAAAATTGCTAAAGCATTTTTTTGGTGTCATTGACGAAAACACCCTTACACCGGCTTACTGATTTTAAGTCCCTCCCCACTTTACGTCATTGCAAGATTTTTACCCTTTTTTTCGGTTTTTATGCATTAAAATTTTCATTAGTAGGAACGTTAAGTCACTTCCACCTTATGCTCCAGTATTGAGGAACATTACATACCCTTTTCCGGATATCACTAACGTGCAACGATTCAAACCCCCTTGGGATTAGGGTATTTTTTTTAAACAGTTTTGCTATATTTTTTTTCAAAGGGTGATGTAGAGCGTTTTCATACGACCTAATAATGGCTGCCTGTGGTAAGGTCCCTTTCCCCGGCTTAAAATCCCCACCAAAGATTGCATAACTTCATAACCGGGGCACCTCAAAGTCTTACCAAACCCTTTTTTTAAACCCTTTGGGGACCAACACTTCTCAAACCCTCTACGTTTTTCTTTACACCCCGTGGGCCCGTCCGTTTCCCTTAAAAACCCCTCTTTTCCCTTATAAAAACTTTCAAAAAATACGGTATACACCTCTTTTTCCCCATTCTAAGAAACCCCCGTATCCTCTTTTTTCTGCCCCCACTATCATTTCCCTTAAAAATTTCCCCGCAAGGTCCGTCCCCATCCATTTCCATCCCCTGACTTCCTTGATGGGTTTTTCTACGGCCCCTCACCCCTCGTTTCATTTTGCTAACCCCCACCCTTCCCAAAAAACCAGTTATAGCCTTCTATCCCTGTTCACGTGCCCCCATGGCTACCCTCACATACACTCCCCGTGCACCTTTTTTACGAGATTCCCCTTTACCATATCCTTTTTTTCCTGTCCTTTAAACCCGATTATCAGTCCCACCCTTCTTCCCAAATTACAACTGGGAACATTAAAAAAGCCATGATTCCCCTCAATGACACCTTTTCGAGGCCTGAAGGGAGTGCCTTTCCAACTCACTACTTCTTCATCACCATAAGAAAACAAGCGTCTTACTAAAGTCTTCCAGACTAAGTCTCCCCGGGGAAAAAACCCCCTTTTTGCTTACCCCTACCAAAATTTTTAAAGTAACACTACCAAATCAAGCCTTCCTTTTCTTTCCCCCCCCTGATACATACCCCATGCCTTCCTTGACTCCTCCTACCTTTCCCCCCTAATGGAAGCCCCGCCCTTTCCATGGTGGGGGGGCTTGAGGTCCCAAAGGGTCTGGTGAGCCGGACCAAGCTCCCATACTGGAGGGGTCACCAGTGAGGGTGAGACAAAATGGCTTCCTGTGCCCCAAAGGGCCCTATGAGAGGGACCGTGTACCCCCCCATATTCTTTCCCTTGGCCAGGAGAACTCTCCCATGTGTGTTTGCCGTGCGTGGCACCCTTATTACCGGGAGACAGGAGTCCGGAGGTTGAGCGTGCTGCCCTGGGGCCTGCAGCTACAACACAATCTTTGGTCCTTTATTCTGGTTAGACGGGCGGCTTGATAAGGGCCCCTGTCAAGTCAATGGGTTGGTAAAATATGGCTAGGGTCAAGCGGGCACTATTCGTCGGTAGGCATGGGTCCCGGACTGCCTCAGTACTGTAATGTGTTTCGTATTTTTTCCTCATTATCCCTTGGCTGTTGGGAATTTTGGCCCCAACTATAGCTTCCCCCTCGTTGGACTCCGGTGGGTGGGGAGTAGGAAAAAAGAATTAAAATTTTTTTAGTACTACAAATTTACAAAGACTAGCTCTCTCCCTGAAGACCTACGCAATCCCTCGACCTTTCCCCTCTGGAACATCATTCCTTGTCACTCGGGAAACCCTTTCCATTTTCCCAAAGGGAAAGAATGGGAATAAAAGGTTCCCGGGCCCCCCAAACCAGGTAAAAAGGGGAAAATCCTCCTAAACCACAGGAATTCTTCCCGGGTAAAATATAAAGCATTTCATATAGTAAGTACCTAGTATAAAGACCATTGGGGTTATAATTTTTCGGGATCTTGACATTTTTGAAGTCATGGGAAAAATAGGAGTATGTCAACGGTTTTCCTCGCATACACACAGCGAGAGGGTGCCTGATAGTTGGGGTTTTTCGTCACCAGACGAGATGACCATCTGCGTGCGATTGCCCATTCCGGGGGCTCAATTTTCATGTTCTCCTCACAAACCCTCAATCAGGTAGGGAATTGTCTTTTCCCGAGACCTGATGAGGTATTCGGGGAGAAACTTTAGAGGAACCGAGAATTTTATGTATGCAGTTAATTTTTTAGAAAAAATTTGATTTTTTGGGAACGTCGACACCAGCTCTTTTCTAATTTTAACACATTAGCCTTCCAAATGGGTTTTTAATTACCCCGGTACCACTTGGAAAAGCCATAGTGCCCAACCCTATTTTGGTATTTTCCACTGCCAGGGTTATGGGCATGGAGCCAACCAAGAGTTGTGTAAAGTGGGGTTTACAAAGGTCATAAAGGAATGACAACTGTTGGCCCCAATATGCTTTACCACTGCAAAGAAGCTCGGAAGCTTCTTCAAAGCAAAAAGGTACAAATTTGAAAAGGAAGTATTGGAATAAGGAGCAAGGAGAAGTTATTTTCCCAGAGGAAAAGCGACGTGCCCGTGTGCTGTTTGCACAGCCAGGGGGGGTCCTTTGTTTCGGTTCACCCCACCCTCCTTCCCCCCAACCCCTTGCCCCCCAAATGCTTTTTAAAAACACACACTCGCCACTTCCTTTAACCCTCGCCCCAAAATTGTTGACCTCCCCTCTGGTGATTTTGCTCCACCAAAAAAGGGTAGGAGTGAGGGGCTTTGGGAGACTCCTCCTCCCAAAGAAAGGTCTTTGGAGCCATCTTTTAAAGGCTCCAAGGCCTAAATGGTGACAGCTCCAGCTGCCCCCCACATACTCTTTTTGCGAGGAAAATGCCCCTGGGAAAAAGGCTCGGCCGCCCTTTCCCCAGGAAAAGGAATCCTAAACCGTCCAAAGACCCCCACTCCCCAAAACACCTCAGGGGCATCCGCTGCTAGAAAGAATGCCCCTAAAGCAAAGGCTCAGGTCCTTTCTTTCCCTAGGCAAAGAAACCCTAAACCCTGCCCCGGGGGAAAACCTGGGGGAACTAGTTCCCAAAGGGAACAACCATTAAAAAGGTCTCCCCGGGTCCGAAAGGGGAAACCTAAATTTTTGGGGGGAAAAACCCTTTACCCGGGGGGCCAAACCCCTTTTGAAGAATTAATTTAAAACTGGTCCCTAACCCCGGAAATGAGGGGAAAGCAAAAAGGAAGAAATCAACATCTGATAGCTTCATGTAATCCATTTTTTTACAAGAGATTTATGACCAGGAAAATCGCCCTTTTTTAAAATTTTTCCCCCCTTTTGGGGGCCTTTATAAGGGCCTCATGGAGGAGGAATGGTACTCAGATATTCCCTTCCAGGGCCCTCCACCTGGAAAACACTGGGGGGGGGAAAATTGCTTAACCAAACCTTCTCCTTTACCTTTCCCCCCAAAAAAAAAAAATTTTTAAAAAAATTTATTCCCCCCTTTTATTTAAATTATATTGGAAAGGGGGAACCTTTTGGAACCCCCGGGGGGGGGGTTTTTTTTTTTTAGGGGGGGGAAAAACATCCCCCAAAATTTCCAAAAAAATGGGGCTTTCCCAAAAAACCTATTTTAAAATTACCTGCCTTGAAACTTGGAGGCAAAATTTTAAGGAATTTCCAATAATTTTTGGGGGGGGGGATTCCCGTAATGGATTTTGGGGGGCACTTAAAATGGGAAAAAGGAATTTTTTAAAATCAGATTTTTAAATCTTTTTTTTTCCAAATTTTAAAAAACCCTTTTTCCTTCCATCCGTTTACCTTCAGCCGGGCATACCAAAAAAAAGCAAGAGGGAAAACCCCCCATTTAAGGGGCGATGAACCAAAAGTTCAAAAAGGAAAGCAAAAGGCGTTAAAAGCCCCTTTGCCTATGTTCAAAAAACCCCCCCCCAACCACAAAAAACACCCCAACCCCCCCCCCAAAAAACACCCCCACAACCAAAAAAAAAAAAACCCCCCTTAAAAAAAAAAAAAAAAAATTTTCCAAAAAAAAAAAAAAAAAAAAAAAAAAAAACCCCCAACTTAAAAAAAAAAACCCAACAAAAAAACCCAAAAAAAAAATCCAAATTTAAAAAAAAAAAAAAAAAAAAAAACCCCAAACCCCCAGGGGTGACAATTTCCCTAAAATGAAACTTTCCTTTTTAACCCCCCCAGAGTTTCTTTAACCAAAATTTTGGGGGGGAAAATGCCAAACCCGGGAAAAACTAAAATCCTTTAAAAAAGGGGGAAAGGAAAAAAGGGGGTTTTTAAAGGCCAAAACTTCCACCCAAAAAAAGCCAAAAAAAATCTGCGCGTGGGAAAAAGAAAAGTTAAAACTCAAAAGAAAATTTTTTCCCCTCCTTGCTTTAAAAATTGGAGCCACAGTGCATTTAATGGAAATGTATAAAATTCCTTGAAAAGGGGAAAGGGGGGGGTTTTTCCTTTACTTTTTAAAGGCTTACCCCAAAATCAAAACCCCTGAAGCTGATTCAGGTTTTAGAAAAAATTTAAATTTAAAAATTCCTCTCAGAAAAAGAACGGGTGGGGCAAATTTTTAACCCAAAAAAATTGAAGGGGGGCCCCCAAGGGGGGGGTTTTAAGTGGACCCCCTTCCATTTCAAAGACATTGTAAAAGTTTTTCCTTTACTAGTAATCGATGGGATGCTTTTAAACTGTACTGTAGAGGAAAACTTTCAATTAAAACTCGGGGAAAAATAAAACCTGGGGAAATTTTTTTCCAACGACATGGAATTTTTACAAAGAGGTTATTCCCCTTTTTGGAAAACCCCCTGAATTTGTCCCAAAGTAATACTTGGGTTTAAATTTTTTTAGGTTAAGGGGGCTCCTCAAAGGGAATAAGGTTCAAAAAAAATTAGTATTTTGCGGATTCTTTCACATCTATCTTGGGGTGCAGACCGCACAACGCTTCTGCGGCTTTACCAAGAGCTTATTCGTAGTAAGCTTGATTATGGCTGTGAGGTGTATTCTTCTGCAACTCCCACTGTTCTCCGGATGTTGGACTCGGTTCATATTGAAGCTCTCAGAATCTGTACTGGGGCTTTCAGGTCTTCACCTGTGGAATCCCTGTATGCTGAGAGTGGAGAACCACCTCTTTCATTACACCGGGACTACATGAACCTGATTTACTACACGAGACTACAAAGGATTCCGGGATCTCCTACTTCCAGATTGGTTTTCCCACCCCCTTGAGGATAGCTGATCCTATGGCAGGAGAATGAGGAATCTTGTGGAAGATCTTAATTTGAGTCTCACTAAGGTTCTGGCTGTTGGAATTCCCCAATTCCCCCCTTGGACTAATCAAGTCGAGCCTGATTTGGTCGAAATTGGGAAAGGGGAGAGATCCGAAGCAGAAGTCAGAGAGAAATTTCTTCAGCATATTTCTAAGTACCAAGGATCAGAGGCAATATATACAGATGGTTCGAAATCTGAAAATGGTGTGGGCTTTGCAGCAGTGAGCAGAAGAAAGACTGCATCTGGCAGTCTTTCTCTAGCAGCCTCGATCTTTACTGCAGAGTTACATGCCATCCTTGCAGCAGTTAAGATGACTAGAGATCTTACGAACCATTCTATTGTGATATATTGTGACTCTCGTAGTGACTTGCAAGCAATTAAGAGCTTAAACTCATCACATCCAGTAGTGAGGGAGGTTCAAGATTGGCTTGCACTGATGTCAACACGTAAATAGAAAACTCCGTGTTGTGTGCCAGCGCATGTTGGTATCAGTGGGAATGAGCGAGCTGATCAGAAGGCCAAGGCAGCTGCTGCTCAGCCTTATGATGCTCGTTTTCTTTTCCCACACACCGACCTGAAACCCAGCATAAGGAGTTGTCTTCGCAATAAATGGAAGGAACAATGGAGGCATACTTCCAGAAACAAACTGCGAGAGATTAGAGATGACCTTGGCAGTTGGGTGACTAGCATCCACCCTAGCCGAAAAATGGAAGTAGCATTAACAAGACTAAGAATCGGGCACACAAGACTGACTCATGGGCTGATGATGGCTAAAAGTCAAGCACTTTGTGAAGGATGCCAAGAGCCATTAACGATCGCACATGTAGTGGAAAGATGTGCAACATTCTCAGACCAAAGACGTATGTACTTGTCTCCCCCATATACACTGAAAAAGGTATTGGGGGAGGATTGTGACATAGAGTGTCTTATTAGTTTCCTTAGGGAGACTAATATTTTCAATAAAATTTAAGTATGCATAATGTTTATGCAATATTTTATATACTTAGAGCATAGTATTCATGCTTTGATTTTTAATTTGTTTATTGTTATTTGTAAGATATTTATTGATAGATTTTTGAAGTTTTAAACATTTTAATATTTTTATTTAACAAGGCATTCGCCGCTAATGACCTTAGCTATTGATGTGGCAGATAATTTTAAATAATCAGTCAATCACACTACCTTTGGCTACTCTGTCTACATCACCCTTCTTGGCATCCTCCATTCTCCATACCTCGGCAGAAGGAGCTCAGCTTGCATCCACTCACCTTGTAGCGAATAAAGCCAAAAGCCAAGGCCATTTTCATTATCTGCCTTAAGTCCATCTCTCGTGTCGCTCACAGTAAACAGCCATGTGGTCTGTTGGTAACAGAAATAGACTTTATGTATAAGCCATATTGCTCGGCCACCTACTCGCTCCTTGCCCTCGAGGCACCTTAGATTTGCCTCAAGGGTGACCTAACTTGGCTGGTTGTCCCGTTCTTGTCTGCTTGTCCCCGTCGTCCTCTTCTTCCTGGTCCTCTGTGTAATCTGTCCGTTCTCGACGTCCACACGTCCTCGAAAGTCTCGCACGGGTCCTCCTTGACTTCGGATTCATCTAGACTTCCTCATAGTCCTCGTCCAGGGCTAACTCGGCGGCGTCCTCGTCCACACGTCCTCACAGATCTCGTCTTGGTCCTTTTCGGCGTCTTTTATGTCCTCGTAATCTTCATCTGGATCTACGGGCGTCTGGCAGGGGCGGCATCTCAGGTTGGCTGATACCTGCGCTGACGAGCTCCTGGAGTTGACTGGATCTACGGGCGTCCACCAGGTATCACCCATCCACAGCATCCTGGGGCGACTGGTACCTGCACTGGCGAGTTCCTGGTCCTTCGCTGGATCTATGGGCGTCTCGGCAGGCGGCGCCCGTCCACTCATGGGGCGGCTTAACA
>NC_051403.1:32179193-32189429 GCF_015228065.2 Penaeus monodon
AGTTCATGTATCTAATTTGTATTTGAATTCGTTTTGTATTATGAAAGGTCATGTTTTACTCCTATAATCTTTTTTTGATTTATCAGTTCGTGACGTGACACGGCATTTTTGAATAATCACCACTTTGAATAACTTCTTTAATTAATGTTTTAACCTAATGACTAATTAGGTTACTAATGACTTATTTTATCATCTTATTCTATTAGTGAATGTTCTATAAATTCACCGATCTCAGTTTTACTGTTTTATGATTTTAGTCGGTCTTTAATTTATTCGTAAACTCTTTTAGTTCGTGTTTTTATAGCTTTTCCTTAATGATTTTGTTACTTTTATGTGGAATGAATCACTTCAAGAACAATATGTATTTTATTTTATTTCATTTTGTTATTTATGAGAAAAATGGTTCAATATTGTGACGTCAAGAGCTCTTGGAATTCCCGGGAACGGAACAAATAAACAGCGGCAACTGCAACTTTGTTTGTGTCACATCCCCGCTGCAAACTACACCGAAGGTTGTACTGGCTTTTGTTACTTGCCTAGGTTTGGACAATGCTGGACGTGTTAGTTAAGCATAAATGAAGGCAATCTAAATAATACTTTACATATATGAAGTTGGAATAATGTAAATGTAAAACCAGTGATACTCACCTTAAGTAATATTTCTTTTTTCCTTTTCGTTTTATCATTCTTAGTTTTTTAAGTGTATATATATGCATGAAATAAAGTATTCCAAGCTTTTACTTCTGAGTGTTTGCCTTTTGTTTATGTTTTTTAATACTTACTGATACTTACTTTACTGATCTTTTTACTTATCTTCTACTGATCTTTTACTCTACTTTTACCATAATTTTACTACATTTTTACTGATCTTTTTATCCTACTTTTATTATACTTTTATTGATATTTTTACTGATCTTTTACTGAGTTATCGGTATTTCATCTTTACTTCTTTCTGTTCGTTATTTTACTCTTATTCCCGAGTGTTTTACCTTGTTTCTACCTTTATTTCTACCAATCGCTTCTGCGCCTACCGCTCGTGGGACCACTACTGCTCGTGCTACCACTATTGCTATGGCTGCTACTACCACTATTGCTATTGCTAATGTTATCACTTCTGCTCGTGCTACCACTACTGCTATAGCTACTACTACCGCTACTGCTATAGCTCGTGCTGCCACTACTGCTATTGCTACTGCTATCACTACTACTATATTTACTGTTACCGCTACTACTATTGCTACTATCACTACAATGGAAGGGCAGTAAAGAAGGATTGATAGATCTATTCAAAGGAGTTATTGTGTCATTTCAAAAAAAGAAACAAAGTAAAAGATCACTAAACATTGGAACTTGGAATGTAAGAACATTGAACCAAAATGGCAAACTTGAAAACATCCTGCAAGAGTGCCAAAGATTAGATATAAACATGTTAGGAATAAATGAAATGCGATGGATAGGAGCAACAAACGAAAGAATGGATATCCCATCATTTACTCAGGAGGTAGCACACACGCAAAAGGTGTATGATTGATAGTAGATAAAAAGCATGCAAAGTACGTAAAAGGATACTGGACAATATCAGTAAAAATAGACACCAGACCAATACTCACAAACTTGATTCAAATTTACTCCCCAACAAGCGAGAGCAGTGAAGAAGATATGGACAGCTTTTATGAAGATATAAGATCAGCATTGAAGCAATGCAAAAGTCAAGAAAACATCATCATCCAAGGCGACTTCAATGCAAAGGTAGGTGAAGGAAAGGAAGAAAACACTGGGAAACTGCGGTTTAGGCACACGCAGCGGAAATGGAGAAAGACTGGTGTAGTTTGCCAAGGAGAACAACATGATAATTGGTAACAAACACCTGGTTCAAAGAACATAAGAGACGACTGTAGACAAAAGTTCTGACGGATACACCAAAAATCAAATAGATTATGTCTTTACAAAAACAAGGTATAGAAATGCAATAAAGAGATGCAAGGTATACCCAGGGGCAGACTGCAATTCAGACTACAATCTTATTCTGACAAAATACGAAATAAAATTGAAGAGAGTAGTGACTCCTAAAATTACACCTAAGCTTGACATAAAAAAGCTGAGAACGGAGCCACCAAATTAATGGAATTTTGCATTAGAGGTAAAGAATCGCTCCCATGTAATAGAAAACAAACCATGGACATAAAAACACACTGGGATCTCTAAAACATCTAAATAATGCATGAGAGATAGCATGCGAAGAAAGAAACAAGCAGAAGATTGGTTGCAAGCGAAAAATGACAACAAATCTGAACCTGTGCAATAAGACGACAAACTAAGGGTATAAGCAGGAAGGATATAGACAACTGAAACAAACTATTGACACAAAATGCCGAAGCCAGAATCATGGTTGGATAGCAATGTGATACGATTGAAAACAATATCACAAGACAGTACCACGCACACAAAATATAGAGAACATGAGTGGCAAAAACACTGCTCTTCAAGTGGTTGATAAAATCTAAATGAACATCATCATTGGAAAAGAAGAAGATCCGTGAAGTGGCCAGAATACATAGGGGTCTTATGGTTCTGAACAGAAACGCAGTAATGATCTGAATTGAATCTTGAGGCCAAATACTACAGAGTTGGAGGTCGAATATGCAATTAAAGACAAGAGACAGGAAAGGCAGCAGGCCAGACATCGTGGTTGAATGATTGAAGTACTGGAAGAATTTGGCAGCAGGGATTGAACCAGCATTCTTAATAGAACTATGAACACCGGATTTATACTGAAAGACCTCTCTAGTCAATCTTTTATAGCGCTTCCCAAAAAAAACCCA
This sequence comes from Penaeus monodon, assembly GCF_015228065.2. Classification (NCBI taxonomy): domain Eukaryota; kingdom Metazoa; phylum Arthropoda; class Malacostraca; order Decapoda; family Penaeidae; genus Penaeus; species Penaeus monodon. The sequence goes on from NC_051403.1 coordinate 32,182,016, forward strand.
GGCCGTAGTCCGACTCTATGGCGAGGTCTGGACCCTCAAGGCGTTTCCCTCATTTATAAGGTCCCCGTTTAAACCCGAAGGCTTCGACAATGCCTACCAAATGGTAAGGAGCAGTGGGATCCAGCGCAAAATCCGCTGTAGATTCGGTTGCGCGAGATCAGGGCCATGATCTCGTGGCCCGACAATCAGACACCCTTTGTTTCCCTCCGGAGCAAAGGAGCTAAAGATGGGAGCAGTGAAGCCTCTCGCCACTGAACGCCCAGGAAGGAAGAAGAGAAGTCAAGATGGTGCTACGTGGCTTCTCATTCTCATACGATGTGGAGGTGATAACATCATCAACACCCACACCAAAAAGGTCTGGAGGCCTTCCCGATTGTCGAAGGGAAGACTCCAACCATGCAGTCCTAGGTGACCTGAAAGGTACCCAAGCTCTCCCCTTGATCTGGGTAACTGGGGTTACCTACAACCTACGCACTATGTGCTGGAACCACTTCGGTGGTTTCCAAGTGCCATAGTACGGACCCACCAGGCTAAACTGTCAGCCAAGCCACATGTTTGTGTTGTAGCAAGGCACACACTTACGAGGTGTGCATCAAGGCCATAAAGAAGAAAAGACGTGAAACAACGCCAAAGGACCTACTGTGCCAGAGGCATCACGCCTTGAGCTGCTTGTTTCTGTCGGAAAGAGGCGGCCCTCAAACGGCAAGAGGTTGCTAAGAAGCGACCAACCTTTGTTCCTGCCCCCACCAGGCACCTACGTCTGGGGGAGGAACAAAGGAAAAGGCTTCCCGACCTCCTAAAAGGAAGGAAGCTGCCCCCCAGCCGGAAACCGGAGGATCCCGACAATCAGGAGTTCCCCCAAGTAAAGCAAGTGCAAGGAGAACCACAGGAAGAAGGTTCCAACAGCCCACACGGTCCCCCCCAGAACCAGAAGACATGTTCTTCGACGAGGGGACATGTCCAATCCTTAATCACTGCTGTATCACAGCAGTGGCAGTATCCGTGTCCCGGACCGGGAAGAAGGTGGATAGCAGTCAATGATTGCCCATTGACACCTCCACCAGACTGTGGCAAAGCATAAAAAGGGAAGGAGATGGAAAAGGCCAATCAGCCCAATCTCTCCCTCACCCAGGTCGAGACTCCCCTCCCCTCTCCAAGCCAGGCTTGCCCTCACACAGGCAGAGCCTAACAAGCTGATTCAGTGCCACAACGAATCAGAAGAGCTGAGCCCTGCCCAGGCAAGGCCAGCCAATGAACAGAACCACCTGGCCCGAGAAAAAGCCAAAGGACGCAAAGTCAGAGCTACCACAGGCTCTCCCCCCCCAGTGGATCCAGGGATAGCCCTGACAGCCGAAAGAGACCCTCAAGCAGTGAGTATCTCACAATGGAGTTGTCAGACTCCGACCGCACCCGATGTGACGATGTCTCTGATGTACCTATCAATTAGTACATCATGAACGCATCTAAGTATTCTGTCAGTGGAACTCTGTTGTCTTCTCCTCAAGAGTGCCATCCTCCACGCAATAGTGCGATCAAGGAGCACTGACACGTCATTCTCCAGGAGACTTATCAGCGGAAGCTGTTCGCTTCTTCGGGTAATCACGTCTACGCGCTGCCAGACGTTCAATGGCAAAAGAGGCCTGATGACCCTGGTGAACGACCACAATTCCCTGCGCCTTCCGCAAAAATAGTGAAGCTGATGCACCGCATGTGGAGAGAGTTGAATCTCTGGCCGTGGGGACACCCCCCCTGGAATTGGGTACAACGTGTAAACAGCCCCACCCCCCCCCGCGCCAAGGCCACAACACTGTAGTAGCTTAGTAACATCACACACATCCAAAGCCAGTAAATGGTGCCTTCCGCACGACCTGAGTGATCATGGGGGAGCTTCACAATGCACACACCCACAATCCTGGCTCCCTGCAGGGACAGCGGTATGCGGCTGGCCGTCAACATAGCCAACGTGCTCGAGACATTTTTTTTTCCCCGAGATCGCTCTTCTCAACAGCTAAGAGCCAATGCATGTTAGAGGAGGGGTCCTAGACCTCACCCTGGACACTTGCTACTCTGTGTAAGGATTGGCTGGCGGTCGATGTACCGTCACTAGTGACCATTATGGCACTATAACACCCTCATGGAAGTGGCCCAGCCGAAATACACCATGCCGAATCCAAGATGGAAAACAGACAAAGGCCAAACTGGCAGGCGTTCCAGAGGCGCCTGGCCCGCTGTCCCTGAGAAGCATGAACCCACACAGAGCGAAAATGGTGAAGTGCTACAACAGACTTGTAAATGCCATTGAAGGAGCAGCCTCACTGACCATCCCAAAACTCGGCCTGGGTCCATGAGGTCACAAGGAGACTGGTATTTTTCATGACGAGATTAGGGGAGGTCAACCACAGGGTAAGAACATGTGCCGAAAACATTTCCGAAGGGCAAAGAACCCCCGACAAACTAGCCCCTCCTAGGAAACTACCAGCAGAGTGTGAGGCAGGAAAAGTGGTGGAATGTGTGGATCTTTCGATCCCCGTACCCCCCTCTCAGAGCTATGGCAACGGGTCAAGGAGCCACCAGCAGCTTCACCCCGAGATTGCACCGCACCACGACCAGCCAACACGACCCCCAGGCCGAGGTCCAACAGACGACTGGCGGCAAAGAAGAGTTTCGCTCTCCTCTTCGAGAAAAAAAAACGAGCAGTTGCAACTCATCCCGGGCGATGACGGGATCTCGTACCCCATCATCCTCCCCGCTGGACTGTAGGTGAGCTTTGCATTCCTGCAACTTTATCACATCCTGGAAATCCTGGTTGAGGACCTGCGCCTACCTTGGGCACCCATGAATGACCCTGGCGGCTTCGTTTGGACTGTCCAATCGTCTTTATTTTTTCTCTTGATGCAAATCAGAGCGAGGGAGGCATAGTCTACAATGGGCCTACAGCGATGTACGTAGAATGATCTTGTACCTCTGTGTCTGGCCTATGCGTCTTCACTCATTGCTCTGCATGACAGACAGTCTGCTTTGTTCGCCGAGCAGGTACTGTACCTCCTGGCGGAAGGAGAGGGTCCGGTCTCTCTTACCCCAAGGTCCAGGTATTCCCTGAACCCACTCCAGTCATTCCCTGGATTTTTCCGACTTGTCCTTGAACTCTCTGTCTCAGACCATGGCTTTGGATTTGGCTGCAGGATCTTTAGTGCTGTCCCTGCAACAACTCCTCGGATACCAGAGTCAGACACGCTGGGCTTTGTTTAGGCAGTGTGCTCCAGTGGAGATGATAGCAAGATCGTCTGGCATGAGATGATCTTGCACGCCCACTGGGAGGTTTTATGTTGAGATACAGGACATTAGTGTGTTAAAACAGGGCTGGACTGAGGACCCCACCCGTGTGGCTTCCATTTTCTAGTGGCATGTGCTGTAATAGTGACCTTGAATTTGACTCTGGCTGGCTATTCGTAAAGTGTCACCTATCCAAGCCATAGCTTTCCTCTGATTCCTTTTGGATCAAGGCTCTCCTGAATGGCAAAGAGACTTGCCAATTCGAAAGCCTTCTCCAGGTCAAGAATACTGCCACAGATGTCGCCGTGTTTATTTGCTCGAGAGCGTGGCTTATAAGCTGTGCGCTGTGCTCATGCCCCTGGTGAACCCGTGGAGGTGTTCGTGTGGGGGCTCCCATTTTTCCATTGGAGCCGGTTCAGGTACCACCTCTCGGCAGTCTTGGCCAAACAGCTGAGGAGAGAGATGGGCGGTACTCCCGGCTCCTTGGTTGGGATGGGAACTATGGTAGCCCTCTTCCAGCTCTGGGTAAGTGGAAGTTTCCCAGGAACTTGGTGATGAGTTGCGGGAATGCAAGCTCACCTACCAAGTCCCAGGCGGGAGATGATGGGGTACGAGATCCTGTCATCGCCCAGGGCTGAGTTGGCACTGGCTTTGTGTGCATCTCTTTAGTTCCCTCAGAGAAAAGATAAGTCCTGAGTATCGGGTTCGGCTGCCCTTTCTCTGATGTGAGCAGTCTGTCCTGGTTGTAGGCGTTCCTTGTCTTGCCCTCAGTTCGGCTGGCAGACTGTCGCTGCTCGTTCTCGCAGAGAACTCTTCCCGTCTGTTGGCCTCTCCTGGGGGTCGTGGTGCGTGCACCTCGGGCTGAGCGCTGTGGCTCGCTTGACACGTTGCCATCGCTCTGAGAGGGTGGTACGGTGATCGAAGACTCACACCATTCAGCCACTTTTCTGCCTCACTCTGCTGGCATTTCCTGGCATCCCTCCCATCACCCTTGGAGGGCTAGGTTGTCGGGGTTTCTTTTGCCTTCGGACATGTTTTCGCACATGTTTACCCTGTTGTTTGACCTCCCTAATCTCGTCATTGAAATACCAGCGTCCTTGTGACTCCCTGGACCAGTCCGAGTTTTGGGTATGTCGTGAGGCTGCCTCATCATGGCATTTACAATTCTGGCTTGTAGCCATTCACATTTTTCCTCTTGTGGGTTCATTGCTTCTCAGCAGCGGGCCACGGCGCTCTGGAACGCTGCCAGTTGGCCTTAATCTGTTTTCCATCTTGATTCGGGTCGTGGTATTTCGGGCTGGGCACTATCCATGATGGTTTGTTATAGTGCCATCAATGGTCACTAGTGACAGTATCATCGACACGCCAGCCAATCTCTCCACCAGAGTCGCAGTGGGAGCCAGGTGGAGGTCTAGGCCCCTCCTCTCACTGCGTTGCTCCCTGGCTTGTTGAGGAGAGCGTCTCGGAATGTCTCGAGCACGTTGGCTATGTGACGGCCACCGCATCCGCTGCCCTCGGGAGCCAGGATGGGGGTGGTGTGCATTGAAGTCACCCCCTATGACGCTCGGTCGTTTGCTGCGGAAGCACATACCTGCTTGATGTCTAAGCTACTACAGTGTGGCCTGCTGTACACGTTTGTACAATTTGCAGGTCCCCCGCCAGTTTTATCTCGACGGCAAGAGATTCAACATCTTCTCCACAGTGCGGGGGCATCGGCTATTGCGGAGCGGGAATTGTTTGCCTTCACCAGGGTCACAGACCTCTTTTGCCATTGGAACGGGCAGCGCGGTAGACGTGATCCTGAGAAGCGACGCTTCCGCTGATAATGTCTCCTGAGCATGACGATGTCAGTGCTCCTTGATCGCACTATTGTGTGTTAGGATGGCACGCCTTGAGGAGAAGCCCAGATGTTCCACTGCAGAATACTTAGATTGCGTGTCCATGATGTTACTAATTGATAGTTACATCAGAGACATCGTCACATTCTGGGTTGACGGTCGGAGTCTGACACTCCCATTGTGAGATCCTCACTGGGCCCACCTGAGGGGTCTCTTTCGGCTGTCAGGCTATCCCTGGATCCAATGGGGGGTGGAGAGCCTTTGGTAGCTCTGACTTTTCGTCTTTGCTTTTTCTCGGGCCAGGCTGTTCTGTGCATTGGCTGGCCTTGCCGTGGCGATGCTCATCTTCTTCTGATTCGGCTTGTGGCACTGAATCCACCTGGTTAGGCTCTGCCTGTGAGGCAAAGCCTGGCCTAGGACTCTGCCTGTGAGGGATAGCCTGGCTGGAGAAGGGGGAGGGGAGTCTCGACCTGGCTGAGGAGAGGATTGGGCTATTGGCCTTCTCACTCTTCCTCCCTGTATCTCTTTTCGAGTCTGTTTTGAGTGCCGTCAATGGCAACATCGACTTGCTTTAATCCGCCTCTTCCTCGGTCCTGGACAAGGATACTGCCATTGCTGTGAACTCAGCAGGATCAGATCGACATGTCCCCTCTCGTCGAAGAACATGTCTTCTGGGTCTGGGGGGGACCGTGGTGGTTGCTGTTGGAACCTTTCTTCTGTGGTTCCTCTGCACTTGCTTTTACTTGGGGGAACTTCCTGATTGCGGAGATCTCCGGTTTCGGCTGGGGGGCAGCTTCCCTTCCTCTAGGAGGTCCGGGAAGCCTTTTCGCTTTTGTTCCTCCCCCAGACGTAGGTGCCTGGGGGGGCAGGAACAAAGTCTGGTCGCTTCTTAGCAACCTCTTGCCGTTTGAGGGCCGCCTCTTTCCTGACAGAGCAAGCCAGGCTCCAGGCGTGATGCCTCTTGGCACAGTTAGGACATTTGGCTGTTGTGTCCTTTCTTCTTTATGTGCCTTGATACACACCTCGGTGTTGTTTGTGTGCCTTGCTACAGACACCACATTTTGGCTTGGCTGTACAGTTAGCCTGGTGGTGTCCGTAACTTCTGGCACTTGAAACACCGAAGTGGTTCTAGGAAACATAAGTGCGTAGGTTGTAGGTCCCCCAGTTACCAGATCAAGGGTGGAGCTTGGGGTACCTTTCATGGTCACCAGGACTTCCCTGGTTGGAGTCTTCCCCCTTCGACAATCGGGAAGCCCCCAAACGACCTGGGGTGTGATGTTATCACCTCCACATCGTATGAGACTGAGAAGCCAAGTAGCACCATTTTGACTCTTTTTCTCCTCGGGTTCAGTGGCGAGAGGCTCACTTTCCTCCATCTTTTAGCTCCTTTGTCTCCTGCAGGAAACAAAGGGTGGCTTGATCTTTGGGCACGATGATCATGCCCTGATCTCGCGCAACCCGGATCGACAGCCGGATTTTGCGCTGGCTCTCCAATGCCCTTACCATTTGGTAGGCATTGTCGAAGCCTTCGGGTTGACGGGGACCTTAAATTGCGGGAAACGCCTTGGGGGTCCAGACTCGCCATCAGAGTCGGACTCCGGCCTCGGCCGTTTCGGTCCGCCCTTTCGGCTTTGGGGCTTGCTCGTGGAGGCACCAGCTGTTTCGGCTGGTTCAGCTGGTGCTCCTGATTCAGTCAGTGGGGGTCGTCTGAGGGGGCTCAGAGACTTCCTGGTCTGGGTGCTGGCCTGGAGGGGCCAGCACGAGAGTCCATCTGTGGACAATTGGTGGACAGGGCATGTTTGTACATGATTTTTTGTCTTGTCCGCCATCTTGGCAGCAGGGCATGACAGTGTCATCCTGTGCTCGGGGTTTTCTTTTGCCACCCGGAGGCACGTAAGGGCTCAGGGTGGCTGCCGTGGTCTGGCCTTGCACGGGTCGTCAACAGTAAGGTCTGTCTGTGGGGGATTTTTGATTTAGATTTCCATGTACTGCAGTTTCTTCATCACTCACGCCCCACCACCACGGAGTCCAACAAGGGGAAGCTGAGTGCTAGAACCAATGTCTAACAGCAACAGGGGATGAGTGGAATGCAGCATAGCGATGCACTGGTACCACGACGGTGTGGTACCAACGGGAGCCATGACTGCTTTACCAGCCCCGAGGGGACAGCCGATGACCTACCGGGCCGGACGGCGCCTGTCTTTCCAGAATAGAGACCAAAGAGCGTGTTGCTACCGCAGGGCGTACCGTGCAGGCATGCTCAACCTCCAGGGTAAACAACGGCGGGGATGCACCCTGGCCCC
>NC_051403.1:32189529-32192029 GCF_015228065.2 Penaeus monodon
GGGGGGGCAGGAACAAGTCTGGTCGTTCTAGCAACCTCTGCGTTTGAGGGCCGCCTCTTTCCTGACAGAACAAGCCAGGCTCCAGGCGGGGATGCCTTTTGGGCCCACAGTTAGGACATTTGGCTTTTGTGTCCTTTCTTTTCTTCTTTATGTGCCTTGATGCACACCTCGGTATTGTGTGCCTTGCTTCAGTCACCTCTTTTTGGCTTGGCTGTGGAGTTAGCCTGGTGGTGTCCTTTGCTTCTGGCACTTGAAACACCGAAGTGGTTCAGGCACATAAGTGCGTGGGTTTGGGTAGGTACCCCAGTTACCCAGATCAAGGGTGGAGCTTGGGGTACCTTTCATGGTCACCAGGACTTCCCTTTGGTTGGAGTTTTCCCCCTTCGACAATCGGGAAGCCTCCACGGCCCTGTGGGTGTGATGTTATCACCTCCACATCGTATGAGACTGAGAAGCCAAGTAGCACCATCTTGACTCTCTTCTCCTTGGGGTTTCAGTGGCGAGAGGCTCATTTTCCCTCCCATCTTTTAGCCCCTTTTGTCCCCTGCAGGAAACAAAGGGTGGCTTGATCTTTGGGAAACGAGATCATGCCCTGATCTCGCGCAACCCGAATGACAGCCGGATTTTGCGCTGGCTCTCCAATGCCCTTACCATTGGTAGGCATTGTCGAAGCCTTCGGGTTTAACGGGGCCCTTAAATTGCGGGAAAACGCCTTGAGGGTCCAGACTCGCCATCAGAGTCGGACCCCGGCCTGGTTTTTTTGGGGAAGCGCTATAAAGAGGGACTTAGAGAGGTTTCAGGTAAAAATCCGGTGTCATAGATTCTATTAAGAATGCTGGTAAATTTCCCCTGCTGCCAAATTCTTCCAGTACTTCAATCATTCAACCACGATGTCTGGGCCTGCTCCCTTTCCCTGCTCTTGTCTTTCAAATTTGCATATTCGACCTCACTCTGTAGTATTTCTGGTCCGTCAAGATTCAATTCAGATTCATACTGCTCGTTTCTGTCAGAACCATAAGATCCCCTATGATTCTGGCCACCTCTCAAGGATCTCTCTTTTTCCATTATGATGTCTCCTTTAAAATTTTTTGCAACCACTTGAAGAGCAGTGTTTTTGCCACTCAGTTTCTTATATTTTTGTGTGCGTTGGTACTGTCTTTGTGATATGTTTTTCAATCGTATCACACTTGCTATCCAACCATGCTTCTTTGGCTCTGTGCATTTTGTTCTATCAGTTTGTTCAGTTGTCTATATCCTTCCTGGTCTTACCCTTTAGTTGTCGTCTTGATTGCATCAGGTTCAGAATTTGTTTTCCATTTCGCTTTTCAACCAATCTTTCTTGGCTTGCTTTCTTTCTTCGGCACGCTATCTCTCCTGCATTATTATGGATGTTTTTAGAGCTTCCCAGTGTGTTTTTATGTCCGTTTTCTATTACATGGAAGCGATTCTTTACCTCTAATGCAAATTTCATTTTAATTTGTGGCTCCGTTCTCAGCTTTTTTATGTCAAGCTTAGGTGTAATTTTAGGAGTCACTACTCTTCAATTTTTTTTCGTATTTTGTCAGAATAAGATTGTAGTATGAATTGCAGTCTGCCCCTGGGTATACCTTGCATCTCTTTATTGCATTTCTATACCTTGTTTTTTGTAAAGACATGATCTACTTGATTTTTGGTGTATCCGTCAGGGCTTTTCCATGTCCACAGTCGTCTCTTATGTCCTTTGAACCAGGTGTTACCAATTATATGTTGTTCCCCTTTGGCAAACTACACCAGTCTTTCTCCATTTCCGCTGCGTGTGCCTAAACCGCAGTTTCCCAGTGTTTTCTTCCTTTCCTTCACCTACCTTTGCATTGAAGTCGCCTTGGATGATGATGTTTTCTTGACTTTTGCATTGCTTCAATGCTGATCTTATATCTTCATAAAAGCTGTCCATATCTTCTTCACTGCTCTCGCTTGTTGGGGAGTAAATTTGAATCAAGTTTGTGAGTATTGGTCTGGTGTCTATTTTTACTAACATAACTCTGTCCAGTATCCTTTTACGTACTTTGCATGCTTTTTATCTACTATCAATCATACACCTTTTGCGTGTGTGCTACCTCCTGAGTAAATGATGGTGTATCCATTCTTTGTAGTTTTTCCTGCTCCTATCCATCGCATTTCACTTATTCCTAACATGTTTATATCTAGTCTTTGGCACTCTTGCAGGATGTTTTCAAGTTTGCCATCTTGGTTTAATGTTCTTACATTCCAAGTTCCAGTGTTTAGTGATCTTTTACTTTCTTTTTTTGAAATGACACAATAACTCCTTTGAATAGATCTATCAATCCTTCTTTACTGCCCTTCCATTGTAGTGATAGTAGCAATAGTAGTAGCGGTAACAGTAAATATAGTAGTAGTGATAGCAGTAGCAATAGCAGTAGTGGCAGCACGAGCTATAGCAGTAGCGGTAGTAGTAGCTATAGCAGTAGTGGTAGCACGAGCAGAAGTGATATAACATTAG
>NC_051403.1:32197029-32200675 GCF_015228065.2 Penaeus monodon
ACAACTAAAGGGTAAAGACCAGGAAGGATATAGACAACTGAACAAACTGATAGAAACAAAATGCACAGAAGCCAAAGAAGCATGGTTGGATAGCAAGTGTGATACGATTGAAAAACAATATCACAAAGACAGTACCAACGCACACAAAAATATAAGAGAACTGAGTGGCAAAAAACACTGCTCTTCAAGTGGTTGCATAAAATCTAAAGGAGACATCATAATGGAAAAAGAGAAGATCCTTGAGAGGTGGCCAGAATACATAGGGGATCTTATGGTTCTGACAGAAACGAGCAGTATGAATCTGAATTGAATCTTGACGGACCAGAAATACTACAGAGTGAGGTCGAATATGCAATTAGAAAGACAAGAGCAGGAAAGGCAGCAGGCCCAGACATCGTGGTTGAAATGATTGAAGTACTGGAAGAATTTGGCAGCAGGGAATTGACCAGCATTCTTAATAGAATCTATGACACCGGATTTATACCTGAAGACCTCTCTAAGTCAATCTTTATAGCGCTTCCCAAAAAACCAGGCCGGAGTCCGACTCTGATGGCGAGTCTGGACCCTCAAGGCGTTTCCCGCAATTTAAGGTCCCCGTTAAACCCGAAGGCTTCGACAATGCCTACCAAATGGTAAGGGCATTGGAGACCCAGCGCAAAATCGGCTGTCGATTCGGGTTGCGCGAGATCAGGGCATGATCATCGTGCCAAAGATAAAGCCACCCTTTTTTTCCCTGCGGAGCCAAAGGAGCTAAAAGATGGGAGGAAAGTGAGCCTCTCGCCACTGAACCCCAAGGAGAAGAGAGTCAAGATGGTGCTACTTGGCTTCTCAGTCTCATACGATGTGGAGGTGATAACATCACACCCACAGGTCGTGGAGGCTTCCCGATTGTCGAAGGGGAAGACTCCAACCAGGCAAGTCCTGGTGACCATGAAAGGTCCCCCAAGCTCCACCCTTGATCTGGGTAATGGGGTACCTACAAACCTACGCACTTATGTGCCTGAACCATTTCCCGGTGTTTCAAGTGCCAGAAGTACGGACACCCCCAGGCAACGTACAGCCAAGCCAAAATGTGGTGTCTGTAGCAAGGCACACAAACCGAGGGTGCATCAAGGCACAAAAAGAAGAAAAGAAGGACACAAACAGCCAAATGTCCTAACTGTGCAAGAGGCATCACCCCGGAGCCTGGCTTGTTCTGTCGGGGAAAGAGGCGGCCCTAAAAACGGCAAGAGGGTTGCAAAGAAGCGACCAGATTTTGTTCCTGCCCCCCAAGGCACCTACGTCGGGGGAGGAACAAAAGCGAAAAAGGCTTCCCGACCTCCTAAGAGGAAGGAAGCTCCCCCCAGCCAAAAACCGGAGATCTCGACAATCAGGAGTTCCCCAAGTAAAGCAAGTGCAGAGGAACCACAGGAAGAAAGGTTCCAACAGACCACCGGTCCCCCCAGACCAGAAGACATGTTCTCGACGAGGGGGACATGTCAATCCTGATCACTGTGTAGTCACAGCAGTGGCAGTATCCTTGTCCAGGACGAGGAAGAGGTGGATAAGGCAGTCAATGTTGCCATGAGGGACACTCAAACAGACTGTGGAAAAGCATAAAGGGAAGGAAGAGGAAAGGCCAAATCAGCCCAATCCTCTCCCTCAGCCCAGGTCGAGACTCCCCTCCCTCTCCAAGCCAGGCTATGCCCTCACAGGCAGAGCCTAACCAGGCTGATCAGTGCCACAAACCGAATCAGAAGAAGCTGAGCCTGCCAGGCAAGGCCAGCCAATGCACAGAAAAAAGCCTGGCCCGAGAAAAAAACAAAGACGGGAAAAATCAGAGCTACCAAAGGCTCTCCACCCCCAGTGGATCCAGGGATAGCCTGACAGCCGAAAGAGACCCTCAAGCAGTGAGGGTCTCACAATGGAGTTGTCAGATCCCACCCTCAAAACCCGAATGTGACGATGGTCTCTGATGTAAAATATCAATTTGTAACATCATGGCACGCAATCTAAGTATTCTGCAGTGGAACATCTGTGGCTCTCCTCAAGGAGTGGCATCCTCCACGCAATAGTGCGATCAAGGAGCACTGACTCGTCATGCTCCAGGGGAAAATTATCAGCGGAAGCTGTTTGCTTCTTCGGGTATCACGTCTACGCGCTGCCACGTTCCAAAGGCAAAAGAGGCCTGATGACCCTGGGGAACGCAACAATTCCCTGCTCGCAATAGCTGATGCACCGCCACTGTGGAGAAGATGTTGAATCTCTGGCCGGGGGACCCTGAAATGTTACAACGTGTACAGCAGGCCCACTGAGTAGCTTAGACATCAGCCAGGTATGTGCTTTCCCCCACGACCGAGTGGTCATAGGGGGAGACTTCAATGCACACCAACCCATCCGGGCTCCCAGCAGGGCAGCGGATGCGGCTGGCCGTCACATAGCCAACGTGCTCGAGACATTCCCCGAGATCGCTCTCCTCAAAAAGCCAGGAGCCAACGCATGTGAGAGGAGGGGTTTCCCAGACCTCACCCTTGGCCACTGCGACTCTGGTGGAGAGGATTGGTGGCGTGTCGATGAGACCGTCACTAGTGACCATTTTGGCACTATAACAACCCTCATGGATAGTGGCCCCGCCGAAATACCATGACCGAATCCAAGATGGAAAACAGACAAGGCCAACTGGCAGGCGTTCCCGAGCGCCTTGGCCCGCTGTCGAGAAACAATGAACCCAACAGAGCGAAAATGTGTAAGTGCTACAAACCAGACTTGTAAATGCCATTGATGAGGCAGCCTCACTGACCATACCCAAAACTCGGCCTGGGTCCAGGAGTCACAAAGATGCCTGGTATTTTAAGGACGAGATTAGGGAGGTCAACCACAGGGTAAACATGTGCCGAAAACATTTCCGAAGGCAAAGAAAACCCCCCACAACCTAGCCCTCCTAAGGAAACTACCCGCAGAGGTGAGGCAGGAAAAGTGGCTGGAATGGTGTGAGTCTTTCGATCACCGTACCACCCTCTCAGAGCTATGGCAACGGGTCAAGCGAGCCACCAGCCGCTCAGCCCCCAGATGCACGCACCACGACCCCCCGGAGAGGCCAACAGACGGCGCAAGAGTTCTCTGCGGGGAACGAGCAGTTGCAACTCAGCCCGGGCGATGACGGGATCTCGTACCCCATCATCCCGCCTGGGACTGGTAGGTGAGCTTGCATTCCTGCAACTTATCAACAAATCCCGGGAAATCCTGGTTTAGGACCTTCGCCTACTTGGGGCACCAGAATGACCCTGGCGGCTTCGTTTGGACTGTCTCCAATCGGTCTTTATATTTTCTCTTGATGCCAATCAGAGCGAGGGAGGCATAGTCTACAAGGGCCTGACAGCGTTTTACGTAGAATGATCTTAGTACTCTGTGTCTGGCCCCTATGCGTCTTCCACTCATTGCTCTCATGGGCAGACAGTCTTGCCTTTGTTCGGCCAAGCAGGTACTGGACCCCCCTGGCGGAAGGAGAGGGTCCGGTCTATCCTTACCCCAAGGTACAGGTATTCCTGAACCCCCTCCAAGTCCATTCCTGGATTTTCAGACTTGTGCCTTGAACTCTCGTCTCAGAGCCATGGCTTTGGATTTGGCTGCAGAGATCTTTAGGCCTGTCCTGCAAAACTCCTCGGAT
>NC_051403.1:32200775-32206260 GCF_015228065.2 Penaeus monodon
AATCCATCGTGGTGTTCAACGCAGAATTCTCGATATCAACCAGCACGCGATTTTCATGCCTTGCAACAACCATTCCTTGAATTTAGCTGGAGTCCATGCCGCCGGAATTTATCCAAATGCTGTAACTTTCTTTGGAACAATAGAGAGAATATTTGTTTATTTTTCGTCTTCAACTCATAGATGGGATGTGCTGAAGAAACACGCCAAGTTGACTGTCAAAAGGGTATCTGATTCTGATACCCGATGGAGTGCTAAACACGATGCTGTCTCTGCTCTGAAAGGTAACTTGGACCAAGTCATTACTGCCCTGGAAGAGTTGAGAGATGGGGCATCTGAAAATCTAGCCACGAAAGGCGATGCTGGCGCTCTGCTGACGTGCACCATGTCATACACATTCATAGCATATTTGTTCTTTTGGGAGCCAGTACTAAAGGAAATCAACTACGCTCAACAATACCTGCAGAAAAGGGGGCTTTGTTTAGATCAGTGTGCGACAAAAATGTCTTCGTTATCCGTGTATTTCACTGATGAACGCGATGCATTAGTCTCCAATTCTAGCGAAGCAGCTCAAAGTTTCTGTGACGACAAGGGTAGACCGTAGAGTAAGAAGGCAGCGAAGAATGCCCGGGGAGCAAGTTCGTGACAATGGATTGACGGTGAAACAGGAAACTTGCAGAGAACTTTTAGAAATCGTGGATCGTTTATTAGCGGAAGTCGAAAAACGTTCAGGCAATCTAAGAGATATGAGCGATCGCTTTGGCTTTATGCAACCGTCTCACTTGTTAAATGAGCGAAATGACGAACGAATTAAAAAGCAGATCCAAAATTTTTCTCTACTGTACGGTGAAGTTATGCCTGAAAGTCTCATTGAAGAAGTAAAACTTTTGCGGAGGCTCATGCATAGTTTCCAAATTGATCGGCAACGTATAACTCAAGATGACCCAAGAAACTGGGATGTCCTTCAACTGTTAAAATGGATTGTGAAGTGGGCTCTGGTAGAGTCACTGCCAAATCTTACAGTCTCACTTCACATTTGCCTCACGATTTGCGTATCCGTCGCAAGCTGCGAACGGAGCTTTTCGAAGCTAAAACTTATTAAAACATACCTTAGATCAACTAATGAGTCAAACTAGATTGAGCAATTTGGCATCCTCTCTATAGAGCGGGAAGTCGCAGAGGAGATGGACACCGAGCAAATCATTCACGACTTTTCAGTTATGAAAGTAAGAAAGATGTAATGTGTCATTAGACACCATGATAAAGTGTTTTCGTTGGACCATAATAAAAAAACTCTTTCTCTTTTCTTTTCTTTCCAGAGGGTTGGGGGCGCGTAATTGCCCATTGGCTATGCCACTGCATATATATATATATATATGGGTGGGTGCTTCACGCGCATGGTGATGTGAAGCGATGGTGTGGTAGCCTAGATAGTGTTAAGTGCTTGCATGCCTTCTCGCTTGCAGCTTCCACCCCTGGCTAGCTCAGTGCGAAAAAGGGAGCAGCTTTTGCATAAGTCTCCCCTGCCAGTTCACAGCCTCTCCCTCATCAAGACCTCTGCAGTGCCTCCTCATGGCCACCCATGGGTAACTGGGCACCTTGCAGTCCCAGGCTAAATCTGTGGAGGATCTCGGAGCAGCAGGAGGCCCCAGAGGTATGGAGGTATGGCCCGCCGGCGTGTGGACACGCTTTGGCTCTGTACCAACTCCTGCCCCATAGCCACCCTGGGGTAATGGGCGGCTCGGGGGAGGTGGACCTTGCCAGTCCTCCTCCCCCCAGAAAGACCCACTGGCAACGTCAACGATAAATGGAAATGCTGGGGGAAGGGGTGTTGTCCCTCCCACCCAGCAAGTAAGGCGTGCTGTGGGTCCCGCTGGGAGGGCAAATGTCTGGGGTGCAGGATTGGAATGAGAGTTCTCGTCCCGCCTGTGCCCCAGCAGGCGCCAACCCACCATGAAGCTTGTGGGGCAAAGCCCTCGGGAACCCCACAGGCGGATAGGTGGTCCCATAGCCTGCCGACCCCCTTTATTTGGGATGGTAGAGGTGGCGTGCACCCGGAGTGACCACCCGAGGCTTAATCTCAGGCGCTTGGAGCATCCGGTCCTTGCGGCAGGATGAGCGGTTACCTCTGCTATTACGGGAATTGAAGCGACTGGGAGTTAAGGTGGCTGCCCTCTCAGAGGTGAGAAGACCTGGTAGCTGCCCGATCAGTGTGGGTGGGTACACCTACAACTGGTCTGGCCGCAGCGATAGTCACCACCTCCAGGGTGTTGCCATAGCCATCTTCAGCCGACTTCAGCCCTCGGTAGTTGAGGTGACACCGGTTCATGAGCGTATTATGGCATTGAGACTGAAGCATGCTTTTGGCTTCATGTCTCTTATTGATGTATACGCTCCTACCGATGTATATAAAATTAATGTGAAAGAGGCGTTCTATGCCAAACTCGCATCTGTGGCAGATGATTGCCCCCTTGGTGAGATATTCGCATTGTTCTGGGTGACTTCAATGCGGTATCCGGCTGTGACCAAGCTGGCTATGAGATGTCTGTCGGCCCCCATGGCTCGGGAGCTGATCCCAGCAGCGAGAATAGCCTCCTTCTCCGGGACTTTGCTAGGTCCCAGAAAATGAGGATCTCTGGCTCCTGGTACCAGCGCTCCAACCCGCATCACTGGACTTGGTACAGCGATACGGGTACAGTGGCCAAGGAGATCGACCACATTCTTGTTAGCATGCGATGGAGGATCCTCCAAAACTGCAGGTTACCAAGTGCCGGTTCTGTCCCGACCATAGGCTGGTTGTGGCTACTCCAAACGGGTCCACTTAAAAAACCCCCTGTCCCTCCAGGGCCACCCTAAGGTTTTTCACCTGACAATGGGGGGGGGAGTGTCCCGTGGGTTCACCATGGCATCTCTGACCGATTCCGAACTAAACCAACCGATGGACCCAGTTGCTCTGTGGGAGCTCTTCAAGCGCATAACCTCGAAGCGCTCAGAGCCCATTGGGCGTCGCCCAAGGGCAAGGAGTTTTCCATCTCCCTGAGACATTTGGGGCCACTGAACGTGTTGAAAAGGCTGGGCTGAAGGGGAATTATTTTGCGTCATTCCATAGTGCTGGGGCTTGGACCTGCTGAGAAGGGGACGGGGAACTTCATAAAAGAATCTTGCTGAGGAGGTCAAAGGGCTTTTCCGGGAAAATGCCCTTTCCCCCCGCCTACCAAAGTCTGAAAAAACTGAACTCTAAGCCCCCTCACAGAACTGCAGTCCGATCAGGGGGATGGATGGATCCTAATCATGTTGGGGTTCTGAACGTGGCTGGTATTTTGGCAGTTTACCAGGTAGACCCTCCAAAGTTTTGCTTGGATGCAAGCGATTCTCGTGCCTGTGCCGGCCCACCCTCCGAGGACCTCCTACCCTAAAAAGAGGTTGGGGTGGCGATTTCCAAATGAAGGTGGAAAGCTCAGGCAATGTGAATCCCTGCTGAACTGCAAAGGCCGGGGGGGAAACCCATGGGGTCAGGGCCCGCTTTCGTCCCCCTGCCATCTGGCATTTTACCATTCCCCTGACCTGCTGGGGGGGTGTCATCCCTCTCTTGGGAAGGGGGAAAGGGGTCGTTGGGGATTGTAGAAATCCGTGGCATTCCTGCTCAGCATACCAGGGAAGGGTTTTCGCCCACATTTTTTCTGGAAAGGGTCCGCAACCCCCACTGAGGATCAGAACCGGGCATCTGGATTTACTCCTGGGAATCCACGATAAACCGTATACTCACTTCAAAAATAATTGTGGAAAGCCGTCATGAGTTTGTTGTGGTTACTTGCACCTACATCACCTCAAAAGGGTTTTTATCGGTCACGGGAATCCTTTTTGGGAATCCCGAGGGTCAGGGGAATTCCGACACAGAAATTATTGCCTGATAGCAACCTCTATACGGGACTGAAAGTGCGTAAAGTGTGGGGGGGGTATGTCGAAATTCTTCCCTGTTAATTCAGGGTGAGGCAAGGGGTGTGTCCTTTCACCAAAAACTTTTCAACACCTGATGGACTGGATATGGGTAAGCTCTATCAAAATCTGTGAGCAACCTAGGGAATATTAAGGTTCAGACCTTGATTTGCCGATGTGTTGCTATCCTATCTTAGTCCTAGTCCCCTTGTTGGGGGCTCTTGTGCATTTTGCAATGAAACGAACCCTTGGCCCAGAGGTCTCCTGGGCCAAAAACCCAAAAATTCAACTTTTTGGGGCCTTTAGGGGAACCGTTCATCGATCCAGCTTGCGGGAGGAGTTGAGGCACAGAAAGTTTTACATACCTTGATAGCGTAGTCCATATCTCTGGGTTGTCAGACCAGGAAGTCAGTAGACGGATTGGTCTGGCAACAGGAGTCATGAACTCGATCAACAAGAACGTACCTATGCAGAAGGACCAAGCTGTGTGTCTTCAAGGCCTTGATACTGCCAGTTTTGCTTTAAGGAAGCGAAACCTGGATGCTATCCAGTGTCTTGGAGTCTTGCCTTGATGCCTTTTGTAACAAGTCCCTTCGCCGGATCATGGAGTACAGTTGGCAGGACTGCGTGTCCAACCGGCAGTTACACCGTGAGACTGGCATGGGACCTGTTACTTGCATAATCCGGGATCGCCAACGTAGGCTAGCTCGTCTCCCTGTGGACGACCCTGCCCACCAGGTTGTCTCTCTGCGAGACAACCCTGGGTGGAGGAGACCTGTGGGACGACCTAGGAGATCATGGCTTGGACAGCTCGACGAACCGGGTCGCGGGGAATTAGAGATAGGCCGTGGGCCTGCCTGGAGACTCGCCTCGAGGGATCCTCGTGGCTGGAAGCGAAGGGTGAATGCGGCCATGCGCCCCCGTCGGCGTTAGAGCCTTGATGATGATGATGATATATATATATATATTATATCACACAGACACAGACACACACAGACACACACACACACATCTATCTATCTCTATATATATATACACACATATATATATATATATATACATATATAATATTTTTATAATATATATAATATAAAATATATATAATATTTTATATATTATATATAATATATATATAATAATTATATATATATATATAATAATATATATAAAATAATATTTATATATATGATATATGTAATTAAATACATATATAATATATATATATATATATAAAACTATTATCTATCTATCTACTATCTATCTATTTATCTATAATATTTATATTTTATTATAATATATATATATATATATTATTAAAAGTATATTTTCAATATTCATTATATTAGGAAAAATTTTAATGTGAGTTTAACAGTGCAAATATAAAGTATTATATTTGAGTTGACCCCCGCAAACGTCTGACTGAGAAAATATGATCAAGTTACAATCACAGATTGGGTTTAATACGATTTCTAATACCCGGGGGAAAATAATAATTTTCCTTTTGGAAATTGTATTTCGTATAAAAATATCACCACAAGGCGACTATTTCACT
>NC_051403.1:32206360-32223860 GCF_015228065.2 Penaeus monodon
GAAAAAAAAAGGGAATGATCCCGGGAAAAAGAAAGCGCCAAAAAAGATTTTTGGCCCGCAAAAATGGAAAAAAAAAATTCTGACCTGATGCATAAAGACGCAACTAAAGGAAAAGCCCGAGGATATGAAACTGAAAAAGCCAAAGCCAAAAAAGCTGGTTGGTAGCATGTAAACGATTAAAAAACATATACAGACCCCAAACGCCACAAAAAATAAGAGAACGAGGGGCAAAAACAACGCTTAAATGGTTGCTAAACAAAAGGGAACATATATAAAAAAGGAAAGACCCTTAGGGGTGGCCAGAATACATGGTCTTTTGGTCTGACGAAAGGCAGTTAAACGATTTATCTTGAGGGACAAAATACTAAGAGTGGGGTGATATTAAATTAAAAGCAAGCAAAAAGGCAGCGGGCCCGACCCGTGTTGAAATGATTAAAGTACGGGGAAAATTTTGGCACAGGGATTGCCCACTTCTTAATAAATCTTACACCGATTTTACATAAAGCCTCTCAAAGTAAATCTTTATAGCGTTTCCCAAAAACCAGGTGCCAGAGTGTGTTCTTCACAAAACCATCACCCTCATGAGCCATGTCTCAGACCCTTTTAAAAAGGATTCCGCTCGGGCCCCGAAAAAATGCATGCAAAAACTCTGAAACCAGTGTGTTTATGGAAGACAAGGGACATTTCCCGCAAAATACATGCTAAACCATGGGGAGATCTAAAAATCAACGACCTGTTCCCTTTCTTTTTAACAACAAAACCCTTGAACTCTCAACATGTAAAATAAATTTACATTTTAAAGATCAAATAAAAAAAGTAAACAAAAAATTTCACACACCACCACACACACAACCCCACACACACACCAAACACACCCCCCCCACACCACACCCAAAAACACACAGATATATATATTATATTTATTTATATTATATTTATTATATTTATATTATTAAATTTTATAATTATATATATATATAAAATATTATATATTATAGGGACATATTATGAAATATATTCATATACATAAATAATAACTATATGTAATCTATTTTTTATTATTTTGTATATGATTTATTTCATACTATTTCCCTATATTAATAATTTTATATATATAATTTTTTAAAACCATATTTATTTTATATATTATTATTTTATATATTGAAAAATTTTATGTAAAACATATTCAAAACATAAATAATAATAAAAAATTTAAACCTAATAAAATATTTTATATTAATTTATAATTTTATATTATATATTAATATATATATTTTTTTTATATATATTATATAATAAAATAATATTATATACCCATTTTATAACAACAATAAAAAAAAAATATAATCAATATATATAATATATATATATTTAATAATTATATATATAATATATATAATGTTTTTAAAATACAAATTTTAATACTCATATATATACATATACATATATATATTATTAATATATATAAATTTTATATATATTTATATATTATATATATTAATTATATATTTAATATTATTTTTAATTAAAAATATATATATTATATATATTATAAATTATTATATTTATAATATATATATATTTTCATAAATTCTACATATATTATTATTATTATATATATATAAAATTATTATATTTTTTTATAATTTACAATATATTATGTGTGTATGATATATATTTAAATTTATTATATAAAAAATATATAATTATTCTAACTCTATACATACATAGATATATATGTAATTTTAATTATTATATTAATAATTATATTTACTTTTATTATATATATTATATTATTATTTTTTTTTTTTTTTTTTTTTTTTTTTTTTTTTACGGTTGTTTCATGTCTGAGCCGCCTTGGTCACAGCATGATATTTAAATTGTAGTTTTCATGTTGTGATGCTCTTGGATGAGTACTGGTAGGGTCCCCATTTTCCTTTCCACGGAGAGTGCCGGTGTTAACCTTTTAGGTAATCATTCTCTCTATTATGTATATATATATTATATATATATATATATATATATATATGAAATATATATATGTCTATATAATGTATATATATAATATTATTGTAATAAAATATATATATGTAATATATACATATATATGTGTGTAGATATATATATATAATATATATATATATATAATTATATATTTTTATTAATTATATGTATATATATATTGTAAGGTTAAAACCTAGCTTAAAGCCAGATGGCGTCCGCGGAAAACTCCTGTAGTCAAGAGAGGTTTGGGGGACCAAGTATGAAAGAAAAAGAAAGGGGGGGGGTCCCCGTTGAGTGTAGAAGCACTGGCAGTAGTAAAAAGGGAAAAAAACAATACTGGAAGCTAAAAGAAGTAGCGGCCAACTTCCAGATTCTGTGGAAATAGATCAACTACCTGCTTCCACAGATACTATTGACTGGGATGCTTTATAACAATTTAGGCCTTTTCGTACAAATAACAATTAAATGACAGTGGTAAACAAAGGGGATAAGAACAGTAGTAGAAGCACAGGGAGTCGTAAAAAGCACAGGCAGTCGTAGAGCACAGGAGTCGTAGAAGCACAGGCATCGTAGAAGCACAGGCAGTCGTAAAGCACGGCAGTCGTAGAAGCACAGGCAGTCGTAGAAGCACAGGCAGTCGTAGAAGCACAGGCAGTCGTAGAAGTACAGGCAGTAGTGAGAGTAAGCAAAATACGAAAAAAATAATGAGGCAGAATACAAATAAGATTAGGTAACGGCAAAAGTAGTAAAAGCAGTAAAGCTCGATGACAGGTAAGCAATAGTTAAAAGCAGAAGTAAAAGCAACAGAAGCAGAGATAAACATAGATAAAGAACACGTAAAAGCAATAAAATACAGTAAAATAATGGGTAAAAGTTAAAAAAACATGAAGCTCACCAAAATCGTCATTGAAAGAAGATAAAAGTACAATGAACTTGGTTATGAATGAAATTGGGCCCTTGAATAAATAGGCTGAGCAGAACTGACATAGAAACGTAACATTGACAGGTTACTGAATAGTGTTACTCTTGGGAATATATATAACCAATGCCTTATTGATTCATATACTGATAACGCCCAGCGAAAATAGAACCTAGGTATGTAACATATGGGATTAGTACAACCTTTGGTGATGCTTCAGCAGAGGGGAGGGGAGATCCAAACATACAGAATTCCAGTTGACACCGTTTGTCATGGGTCGCGGGCTGTCATGGACTCGTGACGTCATAAAATAACGAATCATTTCTCAAAATAAGAATTACAATAAAATACAAAAAAGATAAAATTTCCAATAGAAAAAATTTTAGGCAATAAAATATACACAATAAAAAAAAGTCGTGAAAATACAAAACAAGGGAAAAATACGCATATCAATAAAATCAAAATTAAAACACAGGACGAGAAAAAACAAGTAATAATAATAATGAAAAAATACAAGACAAAATATATAAACCGATAAAATGAATATTTAAAATTCATAATAAAAGAGTTAGAATAAAACACAAAAATGCCAATGACACCGCGAAATAAGTTCACTCTAGATTGAAATGAAACTAAGACTCGATGATAAAACAAGAGATCTTAAAATGCAAATTAAATGTATTAAACGAAAAAGGAACAGGTAAAACATAAAATGAGGCAGTGATTAAAACAATTGAAAAAAAAAATAAAATAAATAAAAAGAAAGAAAACCGGGCACGGGATAATAAAGTAGTCCCGCGCAGGGGAAAATGTGGTGCCATAAAAAATCAAGCGCGAGTGTCAACTGGAGTGTGCCGCCCTCTCCTCTGGATCACAGACCACACTCCACAATATATATATATATATATATATATATATATATATATATATATATATATATATATATAATGTGTGTGTGTGAGGGGTGTGTGTGTGTGTGTGTGTGTGTGTGTGTGTGTGTGTGTGTGTGTGTGTGTGTGTGTGTGTGTGTGTGTGTGTGTGTGTGTGCGTGTGTGTATAGCGAGTACAGAACCCTATTGTAATGGCTTTGCAGGGGTAGTGATACTTGTCTGATGGCTTCACTCTTTATTGATAAGAGTTAACACACAGTAGGGGAACACACGAGACGATGTCTAAGGTAAGGCAGTGCACGTGTCAGGTCAACCCGCCTGAGGGGGAGGGCTAGGCCGACCTTACCATGTCGGATGCTGGCGATGAACTGTCGGGTCAGGTGAGGTCAGAAAACATCGTCATTTACGCCCTCGCTAAGTGAATGGTTCTTATTTGGGATTTGGTAAATATAAACAACATCCGGAAGGTGGTGCTCCACACATCTGTCCCTGGCTGAACAAAGGCTGAGCCTTCCTGTCGCTGCCTCCTGAGTACACCTTTATCACAGGAAGCAGCCCTTTCACCTTCCCTCCTGATGCTGGTTCCCCCAAGTCACTCCTAGGTGACCTAACATGTCTCCCCCGAGCAACCCCAGCGACTCACCCCCTGTCACGGTCTGATAAACCTGGATACTCCAGCCGCGAAGCAAGCGCCGCCCAGGATGTAGCCGCTGAATAAAAGGGGGACACTCGCCATACTCGGCAGAAGGAGCTCAGCTGCATCGAACACTCACCTTTGTTGCGATAAGCCAAAAAGGCCGAGCCACTTTCATTATCCACCTTAAGTCCATCTCTCGTGGTCGCTAACACCTGATGGCAGCAGTGTCCACGAGCCTCACAACCGCCGATAGTTTCGACGACTGCTCTGCAGCGCTACGCTACCTGCGTCTGTCGCCGACCATGCTTTCGTTTCGGGGGGGGGGGGGGGTAAAGTCCATCTGGTATGCCAGTTTCCTACCTCCCGAACACCTATCGATGAGTTACCTGTTCCCTTAAGATCTTCGTTCTTTTCACGTTTTCTCTGTAATTAAAAAATCTCCGACTGATAATTCTCTTTCTTATTGCCTTGAATCTTCCCTTACGCTCAGATCTCTGCTGTTTATCTGCTATGTCCAATCCCAGTCACGACCTTTCACACCCAGCCGAGCACAGTCTATCTTGGAAATTGATGCAAGTTATAGTTGGTATAGAACAATTTTTTAACAACAACTTTCACAGCGATTCTCCTTTTACATAACGTGAGGACACTCCTCCTCCTCCTCCTTTCCCTACATCCCTCGTCCCGTGCACCTCAATTGTCCTCTCTCGCACAATGCTTCAGACTCCTCCACCAACCACTAAACCAAGTTTCTCCGGCCCTATTCGGTTGTTACAAGTTTGATGGCAGCTTTAAGCTAGACATAGATTCCGCTGATCAAGTATTGAGGTTTACAGTATCAAAGGGTGACACTGAGATCAACATGTTTTTGATAGAATGTTTAATGCTGTTCTATTTCCGTCTTGACCTTACCTCACCAAAGTTAGGGAGCATTTCTTGCTTTTGACCAACACCTAACCCCTCGTGGAATTGTTTAAGCAATATTTGGCATTTCTCTCAGACCCTCTCAGGTTGATCATGTCGAAGCTCCAGAATTTTTAGCTTACGGCCTCAGTCATTTTCTTACGTGCTGACCCTCCGTGCCCATTGTAATCACGCATACTGCAGTGAATAAGTGATTTCTCTATCCCAGACCCCTCCTTTCAAACATCAGAGGAGCATTTCGTGATACGCATCTCACAATGAATATAATGCTGCACTTCAGTTCAGCAGTATTGCATCTCGTCACCCTATTGGTGCCAGGAAGTTTGGGCATGAAATCCAACGATAGATACGTTTGTTGAACGTCCAGCATTTTTTCATAAGGCAATGACGTGCACGTAACCAACGCTTTATTGTGAAACCGACTCTCCTCCCCAACCCCAATCCTTCACTGAACGCGCTTCATGTGCAACAAGAGGAAAAGAATAACACAGACTAACTAACACACAGCAAAAGAAAAGACATTCGATAACGCCAACCCAACCCGCCCTCCTGCCCTTACCTAACCCTCGTCCAGTTTACTAACCCCCGCAAGCAGGACGTTATGCTGCTACCCAAACTCACCTTATCAGAACGCCCAATCCCTCGTCCTCTCTTTAGACCCCCTCTGTTATTAACTGATCCACTGAAAAGGTCTGTCTGCCACAAATGCCTTACATCAGGGCCATTTTTCTCGCGACTGCCGGAACATTCCTGTATGCCCATTCCACAACTTTTATGGACACCCATGCTATAACACAGGGTTTATTAACAAAAGCTAGACATGGAAGTAGCCCCCACAAAACACAAAAGTCGTGCCATTTTTTACGGAACTTCTCAAAATGCCCCCCAGCAGACCCTTCCCCAGTATGCAAAATCATGCAACTCATGGGACGGCCATAACATCAATTAATAGCCTCTTCTACTGTAGCCATTGCAATGACACTCATCTGCCTTCCGGCACGCCTCAATGGTAAACCAGCAAATGTTCTTCTTAGATAGTGGGTTCGTCTGTCGTCTGTGTCCGCTTCATTTTGTCAAGGTAGGTTTAGACTCAAGATCACCCTTCCCCGCTGGTCTGTCGTGGTGCTTCTGGTAACGTCTGAGGGTACAGGAGAAACCAGGCTGATCATTAAGTTTGATGGAATTTCGTTTCTCCATCCATTTATTGTTACCGAGTCCCATACTGCTTAAAAGTTTAATGGCAAGTTTCTCTCCTTCGTTAAGCCTTCCTCCATGTGGACTCATTGCAACAGTTATGATGCACTCAGGCCCCTCATCAGTCCACCATACAACGACTCAATTTCTAGACCATAAACTGTAAAGACATCTTCCCCTCAACAAACACCACCCCCAAACCCCTACTCACCAATCTCGTCCAACCAGGTGCCAGAGAAGCCCTGCTGCCTGTGCCCAAGTAGCCTCCACCTCTCAAGCCTTGGACCAAGCTACTCCTGCTGCCCTCCCCATAATGTCCCCCCTTGTCCTAACCCCACTACTGCTACACATTTGGGCCTTTTCATGGAACTGTGAGCAATGCATTACACTTTTGTGTCAAGGAAATACCACCATTCCTCCATTCTCCGACATGCTGTCAATGTTGTCAGCTCTACCCCCATCCGATTACAATAACACCAAGTAGTTTTGATTATGAACTAGGCTACAGGTGAAGTCATGGAACTACCACTACCTGACTTCACTGCAACCACTCAAACTCAGTCCACTCTGGGTTTCTCATGAAACACTCTCGACTATCCCCTCTCGAGATTTTGATAAGGGTTCTGAGTCTCGACCCCTTGGCAAGACTGATCTCGTACAACATAAAATTAACCTGGTTCCCAATGCTCAATCCTGTCTATATTCAAAGTTACCCCATCCCTCATAGCTGCCGCTCTGCTCTTGACAAGGCTACTGCTGACTTACTGGATCAAGGTATAATAACCCTAAGTACCTCACCTTGGTCCACTCCAATGAGACCAGTTATTGATTACAGACAACTAAACAAATTAAATATTCCTGAACCATTTCCCATTCCCTCCCTTCGTCTGTTATCACAAGACATCGGGACTAACAACAAAGTCTTCTCGACTCTCGACTTAGCTAAGGGATTTCATTAGTTACCCATGCACCCTGATTCCCAAAAGCTAACTGCTTTTTCCATCCCTTCTGGACACTGGGAATTCACACGAGGGACGTGTCGAGAGGAGGCCTAAGAAACGCCCCATTGAGTTTTACACAATTAATGTCCCTTGTCATGAGTGGTCTTGTTGGTAATGACGTACTCATTTATCTGGACGACCTATTAGTTGTCAAAGGATGTTGCCGAGCACGAATAAACTCGACTTTTAGTAGCTTATGTGAAGCTGGATGACCATTACCCTCAGAGTGCCGTTTTTTGCCTGTTCCCTTGAGTTTCTCGGTCATACCGTAACTTCAGCAGGATCTCCCTAATGAGATAAGGTAAAGAGCATAAGTACTTCCCCGTCCCTAAGGATCAACATCAAGATAGAGCTTTCTTAGGTTTAGCAGGTTTCCTACAGACTCTTCATTCCATTTTGGTTTCCACCCACAAAACATTGCAGCCTCTTTTCCCGCTACTTAAAAAAGAAAATTTGTTTGGGCAAGGAGTAGGACTTTGCATGTTCAATCCCTGAAATTTAGGGTTATTAGTTCGCCAGCATGGCATTTCCAGATTTTCCAAGCCCTTCATTAGCAACTGAACGCCTCTAATTGTTGGCATTGAGCCTCCCTTATGCAGGAATTCGAGGGAAAGCTAAAGCATTGATTTTTGCAAGTCGAGTCCTCAATATTGCTGAAATTCATTTACTCGACATCTGCCCAAGGAATTGCTAAGCATTATATGTCAATTCCAACATTAATTCGAGCTAGATATAGATGTAAGAACGGACCATCGCCACTGCCCCATATCATGTCTTGCAAGGACCATGGTAGATTTGCAGCAATTTGATACCTTGCTAGGTTCGACCCCTCATTGTGTATATCCTGGCCTTACAATAAGGTGCAGACACCTTATATTAAGCAACTGTATACTCCCTGTTCTCTGATAACTTGCCACACCTAGATGCTCAGATATTATGACATAAAGAAAAGCAGAGAAGTAACAGCTTGTAGAAGGACCATCATCCAAAGTCTAGAAGCTACCCCAGTACCCTTTTACCCCAGAGCATCATCCGTTAAGGATTCTTTACCTGGACGATCTGCCTCCTCTTTAGATTGTCCTATGCCCAGCAGAAAAGGGAGGAAGACAAGTTAGTTATGACGTTTAGTAGTCCCGGATGCCTTGTCCTTCTCTTCTTTAAATACTCCCTCACGCTGGGGTTTCAAAAGCGTTCAGCGTGCTAGTCAAATTCTATTTCCCATGTTATCCAAGAGTTTTTTCGACCATGTTTAAGAGTTTGTTTGTCTGCCCATTATACAAGGGCTCAACCCATCAACCTGCGCCCTGCATTGTTTGTATGATATCCCTTAACTTCCCCTTCGTCAAGTATCCTTGCAATTACCCTTTCAGATTTAACCAACCCCCAGGGGCAACAGGTACATTCTAGTTTTTCGTTGATGACTTCAGAGATACTGTGAGCGTGTTCCTGTACCAACAGTCGCTCACACCATTGCTAGTGCTTCTCAACAACTATCATATGCAGATACCAGTCCCCCAGCAGCTCAGCAGCCGATAAGGAACAGATTCGATAATAAGATCCTCTCACAGTTTATGTACCTAATGATGTCAAGAGGTTAATTCCTACTAACGGACTTCAGGCCAATGGTCTTCTAGAGAGTCTGAACAAGACCCTTTTTAGAATTAATGAGAACTATGATTATTGACCGTGATGACGAATGGGGACCTCTATTTACCCATTGTACAATCAGCTATTAACTGCAATTTTCATTCTTCACTTGGTGACATCCCTCATTCCCTGCTATTTGGTACGGACAAAAGACTCCCTTTACAAGCTCTTGGATGTGAAGCCATACCCCAACTATATGACACTATGACAATACACTACTTATCAGACAACAAAAAACCTTTACATTAGCGATGAAAGGCTAACTTTATCCAGGGACAAATACTTGCAAACCAACATAAGATAGCAAGGATTATGCATTGAGTTGGGGCACTGAGGCTTTAGAGCATAATTCACAAACTCTCCTATGCCCAAGTTAGCTATCTTCTATGGTCCCTACAGGTGCTACAGTGTCCGCATATTACAAGGCACTTTGCAGGAGTTTAAAGGATGAGTCACAGACATGGTTTCCTGTTGACCCATGAAGCTTTGCTATAGTACTTGTTGAGCAGTTCTCTGATTGCAGTGCCTCACCTGACTCCAGTTCTTCTATGCTTGCAGATGATCCATCCTCGTCCTGTCCCTTCTCGCTGTCAGTGGCGCCCATCTCCCTGCTCATCTATGAGCGTCCCTGGCGCCCATATAGATGACCTTGGTGTAACCTTCCTGTCACTAATCATGTAGAGATAACTGTAGTACTCACCCATTTATTAGAATTCTCTTCACTTGCCACATTTTCACCATGCCAGCTCAAGAGCTAAGATCATACATATATGATAAGGATTTGAATGGTACACAGAGAAGAGCTTCTCACTCACATCTGATGCCACAATAGATGATTACATTCACTACAGCAACTATTCACCTCTCGCCGTGGTCCTTATAAACGCAATGAAAATATTGCTACGCATTTTTTTGTGTCATTACGAAGACACCCTTACAGCCGTCCTTCTGATTAATAATCATCCTTACAGGACTCAGTGCAAATTTTGACTCTTCGGTTTTCATGCATTAGATTATCATTAGTAGGACGTAAGTCACTCTCCACCTATGCTCCATAGTGAGGCACGTTACTACCTTATCAGGATATCACTAACGTCAACGATGCCACACTTCGGGTAAATTAGGTTATTTCTTATCATTAGCTATATGTAATTTTCATGGTGTGTAAGCTTTTCAGTCCAGACCTAATATGGCTGCCCTGGGGTAAGGTCTCCCAGTCTTTAATATCCCCACCATGATATGCATAACTTCATAAGCAGGGTCACCTCTATGTCTTTACCAACCCTTTTTTAACCTTGGAAACCAACACTTCTACCCCCACTACGTTCTTCTTTGACCCCCCGGGCCTGTCCGCCCTTTAAAACCCCCTTACCCTTATAAACATTTAAAACATACTGTATCACCCTTTCCTCCCTTATAACAGTACCCCATATCCTCTCTTTGCCCCCCTTCTCCTTAAGTCCCTCAAGTCATCCCACCCCTTTCCCAACCCGACTTCCTTGAGGGTTTCTACGGCCTCACCCCGTCGTTTCAATGCTCCCCCACACCTTCCCAAAAACCTTATAGATTCTATCATTTTCACGTCCCCTCATGCTCCCATCACATACACCCCAGGCACTTTTGACGAGTTTCCCCTTTCACCTACCCTTTTGCCTGCCCTTCCCTATGTACAGCCTACACTTTTTCCAAGTTAAAACGAAACTTTAAATGCCTGATGCACTAATACACATTATCAGAGGCACTGAAGTGGACTTCCAACTCACTATTTCTTAAATCCCCAAATACAAAAACAAGCGTCTTACAAAGTTTCCAACTAAGGCTCCCGGTGAACCCCCCTTTTTAGCTTACCACTCCCAACATTTAATGTAACCTCCCAAGATCAAGCCTTCGTTTCCCCCCACCACCTGATGAAACCCTATCTTTTCCTTGACTACATCACTACCTTTTCCCCCCCTAATGGAAGCCCCCTTTGGGCCATGGTGGGGGGCTGAGTCCCAATGATCTGGGGGCCGGCCAGAGGGCTACCCTATGAGGGTCCCCAGTGAGGGTGAGACAAAATGGTTCCTGGTGAAACCAAGGCCTATAAAGGGGGGACCGTGTCCCCCACCCATTTTCTTTCCCATCTTGGGACCGGGGAGAACTCCCCCATGGGGTTTGCCGGCGTGGCTCCTGTTTCCAGAGACAGGAGTCCGGGAGGTTTGAGCGATGCTGCACGCGGGGGCCTCAGCTAGCAAACAACTCTTTGTCCTTTTTTCGGTTAGACGGGTGGCTTGATAAAGGCCCTGTAAAGTCAATCGGTTGGAAAATAGGGCGGGGTCAAGCAGGCACTATTCGTCGGTAGGCATAGGTCCGTACTGCCATCAGTATTTAAATAGGTTTGCGTATATTTCCTCTTATCCCGGGCTTTTGGGGTTTTTTGCGCCCAACATAGTTCCCCTCGTTGGACTCCATGGGGGGTGGGAGGTGGGAATGAAAATTAAAATTTGTATTAGTCTAAAAATTTTAAAAAATCAGCTCTCTCCCTGAAACCTACGAAACCCCTCGACCTTTCCCCCCGGGAAAATCATCCCTTGTCCTCGGGAAAACCTTTCCAGCTTCCAAAGGGCAAGAAGGGGAATCAAAAGGGTTTCCCCGGGGCCCCCAAAACCCAGGAAAGAAGGGGAAAATCTCCTAACCCACAAAGGGATTTTTACCGGGTAAATATAAACATTTCATAGTAAGTACTGAAAAGGGAAAGACCATTATGGTGATCATATGGATCTTGACATTTTTGAAGTACATCGGAAAATTTTTTAAGTATTTAAACGTGATCCCGCATCACACACAGCGAGAGGGTACCGATAGTTGAGGTTTCGTCCCAACGAGATGACCACTGCGTGCATTCCCATTCCGGGGGCTAAAATTTCTGTTCTCCTCACAAAACCCTAAATCAGTGAAGGGAATTTGTTTTTCCCCGGACCTGATAGGTATTCTAGGAAAACTGTTAAGGAACTCGAAAATTTTTAAAATGAGGGCATATAATGTTTTGGGAAAGAAAGTTGATTTTTGGAACATCGACACCACTCTTCTTCTAACTTTTAACCATTGTCCCCCCCGAATCGTAATTGCAGGGTTACCCCTCTGGGTAAACCCAAAGTGCCCAAACCCCTATGTGGATTTTCCCATGCCGGGGTTATGGGCAGGGAGCCCCCAAAGATATGTGAAAAGTGGGTACAACACATAAAGGAGGACAACTTTTCAGGCCCCAAATATGTGTTCCACGCAAAGAAGTCATAAGCTTTTTTCAAAGCAAAAAGGTAAAAAATTTAAAAAGGAATTTTGGTAATGGGGGAAAAGGGGAAAAATTTTAGTTTCCAGACAAAGCGACGTGCCCTGTGCTGTTTCACGCCGGGTGGGCCCTTTGCTTCGGTTCAGCCCTCCTCCTTCCCCCCAAACCCTGCCCCCCAAATGCTTTTACAACACACACTCTGCCATTCCTTTAACCCCCCCCCAAATTGTTGACACTCCCTCTGGTGAGTTGCTCCCCCAGAAATGGGTGGGATAGGGGTCATTGAGGAGACTCTCCCCCCAAAAGGTTTTTGGAGCCTCTTTTGGGGCCCAGAGGCTAAAGGGGACACTCCACCCCACCAATACTCTGTTCGGGCAAATGCCCCTGGGAAAAGGCTCGGGCACCCCCTTTCCCCGGCAAAGGAATCCTGAACCTGCCCAAAAAGACTCCCTGCCAAAACACCCTCGGGGTCCGCTGCTAGAAAAAATGCCCCGAAGCAAGGCTCGGTCCTTTCTTTCCCTAGGAAAAGAAACCCTAAAACCTGTCCGGGGGAAACCTGGGGAAACTATTTCCCAAAGGTAAAAAACCCTTAAAAAGGTACTCCCGGGACCTGGAAGGGACAGCCTAAGGTTGGGGAAAACCTTGAAAAAGGTGCCGAAAAACACCTGTAAAAGAAAAATATAAAACGGGAAACCCTAATCCAAGGGAATAAAGGGGAATACATGAAAAATGAGAAAACTGAAACATTATAGCTTCGTAACCCTTTTTTGTGTAGCCTAAGAGTTTATGACCAAAGGGAAAAAATCGTCCCTTTTCCCCTGAAGGTTTCCAAGTTCGGGCCTTTAGGGGCCCTTGGGGATAATGGACCTCATGAGGGTAGCAGTAATGGTACGATATATTCCCTTCCGGGCCACCCCTGCGAAAACACTGCGGGAAGGCTGGAATAGGTTGACACGACCTTACACTGTTGCACCCATCTACCTTCCTCCACAAATCTCACAAAAATATTGGAAATCTACTTGGGCTTTTCCCACACTTTCTACTTTGGGAATTTCAATAGTTGGCATCACCTCTGGGGACACTTTGTGAAAACCCCCGGGAAAGGGGCCTTGGAGCCCCCTGTTCAAAAGAGTAAGATTTTTTACTAAACATAAACCTCCCACACTTTTCCCAAAATTCAAACTGGGACATTCTCCAATTAACCTTCAATGGTTACTGATTCACAGTTAACTCATTGGGCAGTCGGGAAGACTTGGAAGCGCCATTTTTCCAAAAATTTGGAGGAGGTAAATGGTTTTCAGTCAAGGGAGGCGAGTGGCGCTTGAACATGTAGATGGAATCTTTTTAGATCAACGCAGATTTTAGGGTTGTTAAGATTTCCAAAATTTTCGATGCTGTTAATCACTCAATCACGAAATTCACCTTTCGCGAAGCTCCTTTCCCCAAAAATAGCGGGCAGTACTCGACCTCCAGTACCATGGTGGCTGATGAATGCCACAAGCTGTCAGAGCAAAGGAAAGCTCTTAAGGGATTAAAACGCCCCCAATTTAACCTTGATCATTACAAAAAGACCCAGCAAAAGGGAGGGGGTAAAAGGAGGCTGGGACGTTTTTCATAAACCCCCAATTCCCCCCCCCATGGGGGTTTGGGGGAAAATTTTTAAATTTCTTGGGAAAGAGCCCTCCCAAACACAGCCAAAAATGTGGGTAATATAAAAACAAAAAAAGATTTTTGGGATAAATCCTCGATCTCCCTTGGCTTTAAAAGCACTTCCCTCTTCGGCTGCAGGAAACCCCCCTGCATTTTGGGGAATGAGAGACTTTTCCTTTCCAATTTTTCGAAGGGGATTTGTTTCCCCCCTTTTAAAATCCCCCAAGTCCCCATTTTTCCCTCCCAAAGAACTAGAGGCCCCAGAATTCCTGAAACCCATAATAAAAAAAGGGGGGGAAAGGAAAGGGGAAAGGCTTAAACCCCGGAAAGAAGGGGAAAAAAAAAGGGATTTTCCCAAAAATGGCAAAGATGGTTAAAGAAAATTCAGACCATTTCTCTAAAAGGCCCCTTCAACTGTAAAAAAGGAAACCATGACTGGTGTGAAAGAAAAAAAGGTTTCCCAACAAAATCTTTAGAAAATTGGGGTGAAAGGCCTTGGGAGGGTGGAAACTGATACAGAATCCTTGAGGGCTTTTAAGTCCCCGAAAAGGGAAACCCCGGGGGAAAAAACCAAAGGTTGAAGGGGGAAAAAAACCCCAAAAAAAAACCCCCAAAGGAAAATTTAAATTCTAAAAATTTTCCCCCAACCCCGGGAAATTTTAAATGGAAAATCCCACGGGAGTTCTAAGGGCCCCCGGGATTTTTTAAATGCGTTTGCCAAGTTTATTTATGTAATTTTTTGGGGGCTTTACCTGTACCCCAAGGGAAGCTTACGAATTTCAAGGGAAAAACCCGGGCAAAAACATTCAGGTTTTTAAATTTTTCCCGGTCATGGTAAATTTCCACAAATAGGAAAAAACCCTTCCCATTTTGAAAAACCCCCTTCTTTTTAAAGGG
Organism: Penaeus monodon; assembly: GCF_015228065.2. Taxonomy (NCBI): domain Eukaryota; kingdom Metazoa; phylum Arthropoda; class Malacostraca; order Decapoda; family Penaeidae; genus Penaeus; species Penaeus monodon. The sequence continues at coordinate 32,221,392 of NC_051403.1, forward strand.
AAGAATTGGGGCAATTTTTAATCGGTTAATTTTTCCCCAACAAAAAGTTAAAAAAGGTAAAAAGCACAGATTTTGGGTTTTTTACTCATTTGGGGGGACCGCACAACGTTTTGCGGCTTTCCAAGAGCTTTTTTATAAGCTTGATTATGGGTGTGAGGGTATTCTTCTGCACTCCCCCTGCTCCGGGTGTTGGACTCGGTTATATTTAAACCTCAGATCTGTATGGGGCTTTCAGGGCTTCCCTGTGGGAAACCCTGTATGCGAAGTGGGAACCCCCCTCTTTCATTACACCGGGGCTAAAGAACCCGATTTACTACACGGACTACAAAGGATTCCGGGGTCTCCTACTTCCAATTGTTTTTTCCCCCCCTTGAGGTACTATCCAGGGGGGAAATGGGGGAAACTTTTGGGGGTTTTAAATTTTATTCCAATTTCTTGGAATTCCCCAATTTCCCCCTTGGGAAAAAGGGGGGATTTGGCGAAATGGAAAAGAGATCCAAAAAGTCAGAGGAAAAATTTTTTGATTTCAATAAAGGGGGGCTTTCAGATGGTTTAAAGAAAGGTTGGGTTTTCCTAGCAAAAAAGGGCTATTGGGAGTTTTCCCGCACCCCACTTTTTGCAGAGTTTTACCTCCCTTTGGATTGATATAAGATTAGAACACTATTTATATATTGGTCCGATGGCTTGCAACTTAAATTTAAATAAACCCTTTTGAGGGGGTTAAAATGGTTTCACTGATTTAAAGAAAAAAACTCCTGTTGTTGAGGGTGTTTTTAAAACGACCTAACAAAACAAGAGTGTCTCGCCCCAATGGGCCCTTTTCCCCCCAACCCGAAACCCACAAAAGTTGCTTGCAAAAATTTTGGGGACAAGGGCCCCTCCAAGGAAAAAAAAATGGGGGAAAGATGACTTGGGGTTGGGGGGCTAAACCCCCCCCAAAAAAAAAGACCCTTAAAAAGCAAAAAAAAATTTTTTTTAAAAGGCCCCCTGGGGGGGGACAAAAGTAGACTTTTTAAAAAAACCTTAAAAATGAAAGATGGAAAGAGTGCAAAAATTTCCAAAAAGACTATTTTTCCCCCAAAAAACATGAAAAGTTTTTAATTTACTAGACCCTTATTAGTTTTTTTTTGGGGAAAAAAATTTTCAAAAAATTTAGTAGCAAAAGGGTTTATCAATTTTTTTATATACTTGGGCCTAGTTTTCATGTTTGTTTTTAAATTTTTTTATTGTTATTTGTAAATATTTATTATAGATTTTTGAATTTTTAAAACTTTTTAAAATATTTTTTTTTAAAAAGGCATTCGCCCTAATGCCTTCCTATTGGTGGCAGAAAATTTTTTTAAATAATCAGTCAATCCACTCCCTTTTGGCTACCTGTCTACATACCCTTCTTGGCACCTCCTTCCATACCTGGGCAAGGGAGCTCAGTTTTGACCCCCTCACCTTGTACATAAAGAAAAAAGCCAAGCCTTTTTCTTTATCTGCCTTAAGTCCATCTCTCGTGCGCTCACAGTAAACACCATGTGGTCTGTTGGTAACGAAAAGATTTTATGTATAACCATATTGCCGGCCCCTACTCGCTCCTTCCCCTCGGGGCACTTGATTTGCCAAGGGGACCACTGGCTTTGTCCCTTTTGTCTGCTTGTCCCCGCCGCCTCTTTTTTCCCTGGCCCCTCTGTGTAATTTTCCTTTCTGACGTCCCACGCCCCAAAAGCCCTCGCACGGGCCCCTCCTTGTTTTGGGGTTCATCAATTTCCTCATAGTCCTTTTTCCGGGGCTAACTCGGCGGCGTCCTCCCACCCCCCTCACAGACTCGTCTTGGCCCTTTTGGGGTCTTTTATGTCCTGTAATCTTCATCTGATCTGGGGGCGGTGGGCGGCACCCAGGTTGGCTGATACCTGCGCGACGACTCCCCGGAGTTTTATGGATCTGGCGTCCCCCAGGTATCACCCCCACAGCATCCTGGGGCGACTGGTACCCGCACTGGGGAGTTCCCGGGCCTTCGCGGATTAGGGCGCTCGGGAGGCCGCCGTCCACTCATGGGGGGCTTTAAAACCCACTTGACAAAAATCCCGGGCCTCGGTTTTTGGGGACTTCCGTGACGTCCTTTCCCCCGCATCTTTAAAAGGGGACCCTTCTAACGGGGCCTCGTTTGGTGCCGTGTCCCGGTTATCTCGGGCCCTGCTTTATAGTCGGGGAACCCGATCATACACTAAGGGGCAGATGCAAGAGAAAAAAAAAGGGAACAGAGAAGAGGGGGGTTAATACCACTAGCCGGTTATTTATATAAATTTTTTGGTTTTTAAAAGCGTTTTTTTTTTTATTTTCGTTTTTTTTTATTTTGTTTTTATTTCAAAAGACAAAGAAGAAAATGGAGAGGAACGCAGTAGCGATCAAAATGATTGACTTTAGCCACCAACCGTCTCTGATAGATAGAGAGTGATAAAGGGAACAACAAAGGCAATCTGC
>NC_051403.1:32226847-32234347 GCF_015228065.2 Penaeus monodon
TGCCCCCCCAGGCACTACTCTGGGGGAGGAACAAAGCGAAAGGCTTCCGACCCTAAGAGGAAGGAAGCTGCCCCAGCCGAAACCGGAGATCTCCGACAATCAGGAGTTCCCCCAAGTAAAGCAAGTGCAGAGGAACCACAGGAAGAAAGGTTCCAACAGCACCACACGGTCCCCCCCAGACCCAGAAGACATGTTCTTCGACGAGGGGGACATGTCAATCCTGATCACTGCTGTAGTCACAGCAGTGGCAGTATCCTTGTCCAGGACCGAGGAAGAGGTGGATAAGGCAGTCAATGTTGCCATGACGACACTCAAACAGACTGTGAAAAGCATAAAGGGAAGGAAGATGGAGAAGGCCAAATCAGCCCAATCCTCTCCCTCAGCCCAGGTCGAGACTCCCCTCCCCTCTCCAAGCCAGGCTATGCCCTCACAGGCAGAGCCTAACCAGGCTGATTCAGTGCCACAAGCCGAATCAGAAGAAGCTGAGCCTGCCCAGGCAAGGGCCCAGCCAATGCACAGAAACAGCCTGGCCCGAGAAAAAGCCAAAGACGAAAAGTCAGAGCTACCAAAGGCTCTCCACCCCCCAGTGGATCCAGGGATAGCCTGACAGCCGAAAGAGACCCCTCAAGCAGTGAGGATCTCACAATGGAGTTGTCAGACTCCGACCGTCAACCCGAATGTGACGATGTCTCTGATGTAACTATCAATTAGTAACATCATGACACGCAATCTAAGTATTCTGCAGTGGAACATCTGTGGCTTCTCCTCAAGGAGTGCCATCCTCCACGCAATAGTGCGATCAAGGAGCACTGACATCGTCATGCTCCAGGAGACATTATCAGCGGAAGCTGTTCGCTTCTTCGGGTATCACGTCTACGCGCTGCCACGTTCCAATGGCAAAAGAGGCCTGATGACCCTGGTGAACGCAACAATTCCCTGCTCCGCAATAGCTGATGCACCGCACTGTGGAGAAGATGTTGAATCTCTGGCCGGGGGACCCCTGAAATTGTACAACGTGTACAGCAGGCCACACTGTAGTAGCTTAGACATCAGCCAGGTATGTGCTTCCGCACGACCGAGTGATCATAGGGGGAGACTTCAATGCACACCACCCCATCCTGGCTCCCTGCAGGGCAGCGGATGCGGCTGGCCGTCACATAGCCAACGTGCTCGAGACATTCCCCGAGATCGCTCTCCTCAACAGCCAGGAGCCAACGCATGTGAGAGGAGGGGTCCTAGACCTCACCCTGGCCACTGCGACTCTGGTGGAGAGGATTGGCTGGCGTGTCGATGAGACCGTCACTAGTGACCATTATGGCACTATAACAACCCTCATGGATAGTGGCCCAGCCGAAATACCATGACCGAATCCAAGATGGAAAACAGACAAGGCCAACTGGCAGGCGTTCCAGAGCGCCTTGGCCCGCTGTCTGAGAAGCAATGAACCCACACAGAGCGAAAATGTGGAAGTGCTACAAACCAGACTTGTAAATGCCATTGATGAGGCAGCCTCACTGACCATACCCAAAACTCGGCCTGGGTCCAGGAGTCACAAGGACGCCTGGTATTTCAATGACGAGATTAGGGAGGTCAACCACAGGGTAAAACATGTGTCCGAAAACATTTCCGAAGCAAAGAACCCCCGACAACCTAGCCCTCCTAAGGAAACTACCAGCAGAGTGAGGCAGGAAAAGTGGCTGGAATGGTGTGAGTCTTTCGATCACCGTACCACCCTCTCAGAGCTATGGCAACGGGTCAAGCGAGCCACCAGCCGCTCAGCCCCGAGATGCACGCACCACGACCCCCAGGCAGAGGCCAACAGACTGGCGCAAGAGTTCTCTGCGAGAACGAGCAGTTGCAACTCAGCCCCGGGCGATGACGGGATCTCGTACCCCATCATCTCCCGCCTGGGACTGATAGGTGAGCTTGCATTCCTGCAACTCATCAACAAATCCTGGGAAATCCTGGTTGAGGACCTTCGCCTACCTTGGGGCACCAGAATGACCCTGGCGGCTTCGTTTGGACTGTCTCCAATCGGTCTTTATATTTTCTCTTGATGCCAATCAGAGCGAGGGAGGCATAGTCTACAATGGGCCTGACAGCGTGTACGTAGAATGATCTTAGTACTCTGTGTCTGGCCCCTATGCGTCTTCCACTCATTGCTCTCATGACAGACAGTCTTGCCTTTGTTCGGCCAAGCAGGTACTGGACCTCCTGGCGGAAGGAGAGGGTCCGGTCTATCCTTACCCCAAGGTACAGGTATTCCTGAACCCACTCCAAGTCCATTCCCTGGATTTTCAGACTTGTGCCTTGAACTCTCTGTCTCAGAGCCATGGCTTTGGATTTGGCTGCAGAGATCTTTAGTCCTGTCCTGCAACACTCCTCGGATACCAAGTCCAGACAACGCTGGGCTTTGTTTAGGCAGTGTGCTCCAGTGGAGATGATAGCAAGATCGTCTGCATAGGAGATGATCTTGCACCCCACTGGGAGGTTTATGTTGAGGATACAGGACATTAGTGTGTTAAAAAGGGCTGGACTGAGGACCCACCCTGTGGCGTTCCATTTTCTAGTGGCATGTGCTGTGATAGGTGACCTTGGAATTTGACTCTGCTGTTCTATTCGTAAAGTAGTCACCTATCCAAGCCAAGAGCTTACCTCTGATTCCTTTTTGGATCAGGCTCTCCTGAATGGCAAGAGACTTGCCAATTCGAAAGCCTTCTCCAGGTCAAGGAATACTGCCACAGATGCGCCCGTGTTTATTGTGCTCGAGAGCGTGGCTATGCTGTGCGCTGTGCTCATGCCCCTGGTGAACCCGTGGAGGTGTTCGTGTGGGGCTCCCATTTTCCATTGGAGCCGGTTCAGTACCATCCTCTCGGCAGTCTTGGCCAGACAGCTGAGGAGAGAGATGGGGCGGTACTTCCCCGGCTCCTTGGGTTTAGGGATGGGAACTATGGTAGCCCTCTTCCAGCTCTGGGGTAGAGTGGAAGTTTCCCAGGCTTGTTGATGAGTTGCTGGAATGCAAGCTCACCTACCAGTCCCAGGCGGGAGATGATGGGGTACGAGATCCTGTCATCGCCTGGGGCTGAGTTGCAACTGGCTTTGTGTGCATCTCTTAGTTCCCTCAGAGAAAAGATAACGTCTGAGTTATGGGTTCGGCTGCCCTTTCTCTGATGTGAGCAAGTCTGTCTGGTTGTAGGCGTTCTTGTCTTGCCCTCAGTTCGGCTGGCAGACTGTCGCTGCTCGTTCTCGCAGAGAACTCTTGCGCCAGTCTGTTGGCCTCTGCCTGGGGTCGTGGTGCGTGCACCTCGGGGCTGAGCGGCTGGTGGCTCGCTTGACCCTTGCCATAGCTCTGAAGGGTGGTACGGTGATCGAAAGACTCACACCATTCCAGCCACTTTTCCTGCCTCACTCTGCTGGCAGTTTCCTTGGCATCCCTCACAGCCTCCCTTAGGAGGGCTAGGTTGTCGGGGGTTCTTTGCCTTCGGAAATGTTTTCGGCACATGTTTACCCTGTGGTTGACCTCCCTAATCTCGTCATTGAAATACCAGGCGTCCTTGTGACTCTGACCCGGGGCCGAGTTTTGGGTATGGTCAGTGAGGCTGCCTCATCAATGCATTTACAAGTCTGCTTGTAGCACTTCCAATTTTCGCTCTGTGTGGGTTCATTGCTTCTCAGACAGCGGGCCAAGGCGCTCTGGAACGCCTGCCAGTTGGCCTTATCTGTTTTCCATCTTGGATTCGGTCGTGGTATTTCGGCTGGGCCACTATCCATGAGGGTTGTTATAGTGCCTAATGGTCCTAGTGACAGTCTCATCGACACGCCAGCAATCCTCTCCACCAGAGTCGCAGTGGCCAGGGTGAGGTCTAGGACCCCTCCTCTCACATGCGTTGGCTCCTGGCTGTTGAGGAGAGCGATCTCGGGGAATGTCTCGAGCACGTTGGCTATGTGACGGCCAGCCGCATCCGCTGCCCTGCAGGGAGCCAGGATGGGGTGGTGTGCATTGAAGTCACCCCCTATGATCGCTCGGTCGTGTGCTGCGGAAGCACATACCTGGCTGATGTCTAAGCTACTACAGTGTGGCCTGCTGTACACGTTGTACAATTTCAGGGGTCCCCCGGCCAGTTGAATCTCGACGGCAAGAGATTCAACATCTTCTCCACAGTGCGGTGCATCGGCTATTGCGGAGCAGGGAATTGTTGCATTCACCAGGGTCATCAGACCTCTTTTGCCATTGGAACGTGGCAGCGCGTAGACGTGATACCCGGAGAAGCGAACAGCTTCCGCTGATAATGTCTCCTGGAGCATGACGATGTCAGTGCTCCTTGATCGCACTATTGTGTGGAGGATGGCACTCCTTGAGGAGAAGCCACAGATGTTCCACTGCAGAATACTTAGATTGCGTGTCATGATGTTACTAATTGATAGTTACATCAGAGACATCGTCACATTCGGGTTGACGGTCGGAGTCTGACAACTCCATTGTGAGATCCTCACTGCCTGAGGGGTCTCTTTCGGCTGTCAGGCTATCCCTGGATTCCACTGGGGGTGGAGAGCCTTTGGTAGCTCTGACTTTTCGTCTTTGGCTTTTTCTCTGGCCAGGCTGTTTTTGTGCATTGGCTGGCCTTGCCTGGGCAGGCTCAGCTTCTTCTGATTCGGCTTGTGGCACTGAATCAGCCTGGTTAGGCTCTGCCTGTGAGGGCAAAGCCTGGCTAGGCTCTGCCTGTGAGGGCATAGCCTGGCTTGGAGAGGGGAGGGGAGTCTCGACCTGGGCTGAGGGAGAGGATTGGGCTGATTTGGCCTTCTCCATCTTCCTTCCCTTTAAGCTTTTCAGAGTCTGTTTGAGTGCCGTCATGGCAACATCGACTGCTTTATCCGCCTCTTCCTCGGTCCTGGACAAGGATACTGCCATTGCTGTGACTACAGCAGTGATCAGGATCGACATGTCCCCCTCGTCGAAGAACATGTCTTCTGGGTCTGGGGGGACCGTGTGGTGCTGTTGGAACCTTTCTTCCTGTGGTTCCTCTGCACTTGCTTTACTTGGGGGAACTCCTGATTGTCGGAGATCTCCGGTTTCGGCTGGGGGGCAGCTTCCTTCCTCTTAGGAGGTCGGGAAGCCTTTTCGCTTTTGTTCCTCCCCCAGACGTAGGTGCCTGGGGGGGCAGGAACAAAGTCTGGTCGCTTCTTAGCAACCTCTTGCTGTTTGAGGGCCGCCTCTTTCCTGACAGAACAAGCCAGGCTCCAGGCATGATGCCTCTTGGCACAGTTAGGACATTTGGCTGTTGTGTCCTTTTCTTCTTTATGTGCCTTGATGCACACCTCAGTATTGTGTGCCTTGCTACAGACACCACATTTTGGGCTTGGCTGTACAGTTAGCCTGGTGGTGTCCGTACTTTCTGGCACTTGAAACACCAAAGTGGTTCAGGCACATAAGTGCGTAGGTTGTAGGTACCCCAGTTACCCAGATCAAGGGTGGAGCTTGGGGTACCTTTCATGGTCACCAGGACTTGCCTGGTTGGAGTCTTCCCCTTCGACAATCGGAACCTCCAGACCTTGGGTGTGTTGCTATCACCTCCACATCGTATGAGACTGAGAAGCCAAGTAACACCATCTTGACTCTCTTCTCCTCGGGATTCAGTGGCGAGAGGCTCACTTTCCTCCCATCTTTTAGCTCCTTTGTCTCCTGCAGGAAACAAAGGGTGGCTTGATCTTTGGGCACGATGATCATGCCCTGATCTCGCGCAACCCGGATCGACAGCCGATTTTGCGCTGGCTCTCCAATGCCCTTACCATTTGGTAGGCATTGTCGAAGCCTTCGGGTTTAACGGGGACCTTAAATTGCGGGAAACGCCTTGGGGGTCCAGACTCGCCATCAGAGTCGGTCTCCGGCCTCGGCCGTTTCGGTCCGCCCTTTCGGTTTTGGGGCTTGCTCGTGGAGGCACCAGCTGTTTCGGCTGGTTCAGCTGGTGCTCCTGATTCAGTCAGTGGGGTCGTCTGAGGGGGCTCAGGGACCTTCCTGGTCTGGGTGCTGGCCTGGAGGGGCCAGCACGAGAGTCCATCTGTTGGACAATCTGGTGGACAGACATGTTTGTACATGGTTTATTCGTCTTGTCCGCCATCTTGGCAGCAGGCATGACAGTGTCATCCTGTGCTCGGGGTTTTCTTTTGCCACCCGGAGGCATGTAAGGCTTCAGGGTGGCTGCCGTGGTCTGGGCCTTGCACGGGTCGTCAACAGTAAGGTCTGTCTGTGGGGGATTTTGGTTTGAATTTTCCATATATTTGGCAGTGCTTCATCCACTCACGCCCCCACCCACCACTGAGTCCAACAAGGGGAAGCTGAGTGCTAGAACCAATGTCTAACAGCAACAGGGGTGATGAGTGGATATACGCAGCCAATTAGCCGATTGCACTGGTACACAACGACGGTGTGGGTACCAACGGCAGCATGACTGCTTGACCTAGCCTCCCGAGGGAGACCAGCCGATTGACCTGACCGGCCTGGATCAGGCCGCCTGTCTTGCCAGAATAGAGGACCAAAGAGGCGTGTTGCTAGCCGCAGGGCGTACTCGTGCACGGCATCGCTCAACCTCCAGGACTCCCGTCTCCCCGCTCACAAGGGTGCCACGCACGGCAAACACATGGGTAGGTGACAACCTCCATGTCCTTCCACCTACAGGACATCATTGATGGGAACACTTCTGCTCCTCCCTCAGTGAGGAAGGGAGCTCTTTCACTTTTCCAGGCAGTTTCCTCTCCGCTCCTCAGAGGGACCTGTACCCTTTTTCAAAGTGAATCCCTCTTTTCTCTGAACGCCCAAAGGTTGTTTCACCTCATTGAGAAAGAGGGGGGTCCGCACCTGTTCCTGTCAGTTCCTTCATCCCTCTGAAAACAGCCGGCCACAGACTGTTTCACCACAGTGAGGGAGAGAAATTAACATTTTTCCAGGAGGTTCCTATGGCAGGACGGTTTTTGAGGTGGATCCCTCTTCTCTCTGCAACATCCAAAGGATGTTTCACCTCCTGAGAGAAGGGGGGTCCTGTACCTGTTCCAGTAAGCTCCTTCGTCCCTCTGGAAACAGCCAACCACAGACTGTTTCCATCACAGTGAGGGAGAGGAGCTGACTTTTTTCCAGGCAGTTCTTTTGGCAGGGTGAGTTTAACGTGTATCCCTCTTCTCTCTGAAACACCCAAAGTTTCACCTCAGTGAGAGTAGAGGGGACCTGTACCTGTTCCAGTAAGTTCCTTCATCCCTCTGAAATAGTCAACCACAGACTATTTCATCACAGTGAGGGAACTTGATGTTCTGTCTAGCAGCTGCTATTAGACAGAACCTGGCTGAAGGCCTGACAAGGGGGCTCTACCTGCCTATCGCCCTATTCGAAAGAAAAAGAGTGGCAGTCATCAGATGGTCTGCCAGACCAGTCCCTAACAAAAGAATGGCAACTCTATGCACACCGTAAGGCAGGCCTTCTAAGGCCCCCAGACACACCCTCCCCTGCGGGAG
>NC_051403.1:32246847-32252652 GCF_015228065.2 Penaeus monodon
AGCTCCCTTCCTCACTGAGGGAGGAGCAGAAGTGTTTCCCATCAATGATGTCCTGTAGTGGAAGGACATCCCCTCTGGGATACTCCCAGAGGTTTGTCACCTACCCATGTGTTTGCCGTGCTGGCACCCTTGTGACGGGAGACGGGAGTCCTGGAGGTTGAGCGATGCCGTGCACGAGTACGCCCTGCGGCTAGCAACACGCCTCTTTGGTCCTCTATTCTGGCAAGACAGGCGGCCTGATCCAGGCCCGGTCAGGTCAATCGGCTGGTCTCCCTCGGGAGGCTAGGGTCAAGCAGTCATGCTGCCGTTGGTACCCACACCGTCCGTGTGTACCAGTGCAATCGGCTAATTGGCTGCGTATATCCACTCATCACCCCTGTTGCTGTTAGACATTGGTTCTAGCACTCAGCTTCCCCTTGTTGGACTCCGTGGTGGGTGGGGGCGTGAGTGGATGAAGCACTGCCAAATATATGGAAAATTCAAACCAAAATCCCCCACAGACAGACCTTACTGTTGACGACCCGTGCAAGGCCCAGACCACGGCAGCCACCCTGAAGCCTTACGTGCCTCCGGGTGGCAAAAGAAAACCCCGAGCACAGGATGACACTGTCATGCCTGCTGCCAAGATGGCGGACAAGACGAATAAACCATGTACAAACATGTCTGTCCACCAGATTGTCCAACAGATGGACTCTCGTGCTGGCCCCTCCAGGCCAGCACCCAGACCAGGAAGGTCCCTGAGCCCCCCTCAGACGACCCCACTGACTGAATCAGGAGCACCAGCTGAACCAGCCGAAACAGCTGGTGCCTCCACGAGCAAGCCCCAAAACCGAAAGGGCGGACCGAAACGGCCGAGGCCGGAGACCGACTCTGATGGCGAGTCTGGACCCCCAAGGCGTTTCCCGCAATTTAAGGTCCCCGTTAAACCCGAAGGCTTCGACAATGCCTACCAAATGGTAAGGGCATTGGAGAGCCAGCGCAAAATCCGGCTGTCGATCCGGGTTGCGCGAGATCAGGCATGATCATCGTGCCCAAAGATCAGCCCCCTTTGTTTCCTGCAGGAGACAAAGGAGCTAAAAGATGGGAGGAAAGTGAGCCTCTCGCCACTGAATCCCGAGGAGAAGAGAGTCAAGATGGTGCTACTTGGCTTCTCAGTCTCATACGATGTGGAGGTGATAGCAACACACCCACAGGTCTTGGAGTCTTGTCGAAGGGGAAGACTCCAACCAGGCAAGTCCTGGTGACCATGAAAGGTACCCCAAGCTCCACCCTTGATCTGGGTAACTGGGGTACCTACAACCTACGCACTTATGTGCCTGAACCACTTTGGTGTTTCAAGTGCCAGAAGTACGGACACCACCAGGCTAACTGTACAGCCAAGCCAAAATGTGGTGTCTGTAGCAAGGCACACAATACTGAGGTGTGCATCAAGGCACATAAAGAAGAAAAGACACAACACCAAATGTCCTAACTGTGCCAAGAGGCATCATGCCTGAGCCTGGCTTGTTCTGTCAGGAAAGAGCGGCCCTCAAACAGCAAGAGGTTTGCTAAGAAGCGACCAGACTTTGTTCCTTGCCCCCCCAGGCACCTACGTCTGGGGGAGGAACAAAAGCGAAAAGGCTTCCGACCTCCTAAGAGGAAGGAAGCTGCCCCCCAGCCGAAACCGGAGATCTCCGACAATCAGGAGTTCCCCAAGTAAAGCAGTGCAGAGGAACCACAGGAAGAAAGGTTCCAACAGCACCACACGGTCCCCCCCAGACCCAGAAGACATGTTCTTCGACGAGGGGGACATGTCGATCCTGATCACTGCTGTAGTCACAGCAATGGCAGTATCCTTGTCCAGGACCGAGGAAGAGGCGGATAAAGCAGTCGATGTTGCCATGACGGCACTCAAACAGACTCTGAAAAGCTTAAAGGGAAGGAAGATGGAGAAGGCCAAATCAGCCCAATCCTCTCCCTCAGCCCAGGTCGAGACTCCCCTCCCTCTCCAAGCCAGGCTATGCCCTCACAGCAGAGCCTAGCCAGGCTTTGCCCTCACAGGCAGAGCCTAACCAGGCTGATTCAGTGCCACAAGCCGAATCAGAAGAAGCTGAGCCTGCCCAGGCAAGGCCAGCCAATGCACAGAAACAGCCTGGCCCGAGAAAAAGCCAAAGACGAAAAGTCAGAGCTACCAAAGGCTCTCCACCCCCCAGTGGATCCAGGGATAGCCTGACAGCCGAAAGAGACCCTCAGCAGTGAGGATCTCACAATGGAGTTGTCAGACTCCGACCGTCAACCCGAATGTGACGATGTCTCTGATGTAACTATCAATTAGTACATCATGACACGCAATCTAAGTATTCTGCAGTGGAACATCTGTGGCTTCTCCTCAAGGAGTGCCATCCTCCACACAATAGTGCGATCAAGGAGCACTGACATCGTCATGCTCCAGGAGACATTATCAGCGGAAGCTGTTCGCTTCTCCGGGTATCACGTCTACGCGCTGCCACGTTCCAATGGCAAAAGAGGTCTGATGACCCTGGTGAATGCAACAATTCCCTGCTCCGCAATAGCCGATGCACCGCACTGTGGAGAAGATGTTGAATCTCTTGCCGTCGAGATTCAACTGGCCGGGGGACCCCTGAAATTGTACACGTGTACAGCAGGCCACACTGTAGTAGCTTAGACATCAGCCAGGTATGTGCTTCCGCAGCACACGACCGAGCGATCATAGGGGGTGACTTCAATGCACACCACCCCATCCTGGCTCCCTGCAGGGCAGCGGATGCGGCTGGCCGTCACATAGCCAACGTGCTCGAGACATTCCCCGAGATCGCTCTCCTCAACAGCCAGGAGCCAACGCATGTGAGAGGAGGGGTCCTAGACCTCACCCTGGCCACTGCGACTCTGGTGGAGAGGATTGGCTGGCGTGTCGATGAGACTGTCACTAGTGACCATTATGGCACTATAACAACCCTCATGGATAGTGGCCCAGCCGAAATACCACGACCGAATCCAAGATGGAAAACAGATAAGGCCAACTGGCAGGCGTTCCAGAGCGCCTTGGCCCGCTGTCTGAGAAGCAATGAACCACACAGAGCGAAAATGTGGAAGTGCTACAGCCAGACTTGTAAATGCCATTGATGAGGCAGCCTCACTGACCATACCCAAAACTCGGCCTGGGTCCAGGAGTCACAAGACGCCTGGTATTTCATGACGAGATTAGGGAGTCAACCACAGGGTAAACATGTGCCGAAAACATTTCCGAAGGCAAAGAACCCCCGACAACCTAGCCCTCCTAAGGAGGCTGTGAGGGATGCCAAGGAAACTGCCAGCAGAGTGAGGCAGGAAAAGTGGCTGGAATGGTGTGATCTTTCGATCACCGTACCACCCTCTCAGAGCTATGGCAACGGTCAAGCGAGCCACCAGCCGCTCAGCCCCGAGTGCACGCACCACGACCCCCAGGCAGAGGCCAACAGACTGGCGCAAGAGTTCTCTGCGAGAACGAGCAGCGACAGTCTGCCAGCCGAACTGAGGGCAAGACAAGAACCCTACAACCAGACAGACTTGCTCACATCAGAGAAAGGGCAGCCGAACCCGATAACTCAGACGTTATCTTTTCTCTGAGGAACTAAGAGATCCACAAAGCCAGTTGCAACTCAGCCCCGGCGATGACAGGATCTCGTACCCCATCATCTCCCGCCTGGGACTGGTAGGTGAGCTTGCATTCCAGCAACTCATCACAAGTCCTGGAAACTTCCACTCTACCCCAGAGCTGGAAGAGGGCTACCATAGTTCCCATCCCTAAACCAAAGGAGCCGGGAAGTACCGCCCCATCTCTCTCCTCAGCTGTCTGGCCAAGACTGCCGAGAGGATGGTACTGAACCGGCTCCAATGGAAAATGGGAGCCCCCACACGAACACCTCCACGGGTTCACCAGGGGCATGAGCACAGCGCACAGCATAGCCACGCTCTCGAGCACAATAAACACGGGCGCATCTGTGGCAGTATTCCTTGACCTGGAGAAGGCTTTCGAATTGGCAAGTCCTCTTGCCATTCAGGGAGCCTGATCCAAAAAGGAATCAGAGGTAAGCTCTTGGCTTGGATAGGTGACTACTTTACGAATAGAACAGCAGAGTCAAATTCCAAGGTCACCTATCACAGCACATGCCACTAGAAAATGGAACGCCACAGGGTTGGGTCCTCAGTCCCAGCCCTTTTTAACACACTAATGTCCTGTATCCTCAACATAAACCTCCCAGTGGGGTGCAAGATCATCTCCTATGCAGACGATCTTGCTATCATCTCCACTGGAGCACACTGCCTAAAACAAAGCCCAGCGTTGTCTGGACTTGGTATCCGAGGAGTGTTGCAGACAGACTAAAGATCTCTGCAGCCAAATCCAAAGCCATGGCTCTGAGACAGAGAGTTCAAGCACAAGTCTGAAAATCCAGGGAATGGACTTGGAGTGGGTTCAGGAATACCTGTACCTTGGGGTAAGGATAGACCGGACCCTCTCCTTCCGCCAGGAGGTCCAGTACCTGCTTGGCCGAACAAAGGCAAGACTGTCTGTCATGAGAGCAATGAGTGGAAGACGCATAGGGGCCAGACACAGAGTACTAAGATCATTCTACGTACACGCTGTCAGGCCCATTGTAGACTATGCCTCCCTCGCTCTGATTGGCATCAAGAGAAAATATAAAGACCGATTGGAGACAGTCCAAAACGAAGCCGCCAGGGTCATTCTGGGTGCCCCAAGGTAGGCGAAGGTCCTCAACCAGGATTTCCCAGGATTTGTTGATAAGTTGCAGGAATGCAAGCTCACCTACCAGTCCCAGGCGGGAGATGATGGGGTACGAGATCCCGTCATCGCCCGGGGCTGAGTTGCAACTGCTCGTTCTCGCAGAGAACTCTTGCGCCAGTCTGTTGGCCTCTGCCTGGGGGTCGTGGTGCGTGCATCTCGGGGCTGAGCGGCTGGTGGCTCGCTTGACCCGTTGCCATAGCTCTGAGAGGGTGGTACGGTGATCGAAAGACTCACACCATTCCAGCCACTTTTCCTGCCTCACTCTGCTGGTAGTTTCCTTAGGAGGGCTAGGTTGTCGGGGGTTCTTTGCCTTCGGAAATGTTTTCGGCACATGTTTACCCTGTGGTTGACCTCCCTAATCTCGTCATTGAAATACCAGGCGTCCTTGTGACTCCTGGACCCAGGCCGAGTTTTGGGTATGGTCAGTGAGGCTGCCTCATCAATGGCATTTACAAGTCTGGTTTGTAGCACTTCCACATTTTCGCTCTGTGTGGGTTCATTGCTTCTCAGACAGCGGGCCAAGGCGCTCTGGAACGCCTGCCAGTTGGCCTTGTCTGTTTTCCATCTTGGATTCGGTCATGGTATTTCGCTGGCCACTATCCATGAGGGTTGTTATAAGTGCCATAATGGTCACTAGTGACGGTCCTCAGACACGCCAGCCAATCCTCTCCACCAGAGTCGCAGTGGCCAGGGTGAGGTCTAGGACCCCTCCTCTCACATGCGTTGGCTCCTGGCTGTTGAGGAGAGCGATCTCGGGGAATGTCTCGAGCACGTTGGCTATGTGACGGCCAGCCGCATCCGCTGCCCTGCAGGGAGCCAGGATGGGGTGGTGTGCATTGAAGTCTCCCCCTATGATCATCGTCGTGCGGAAGCACATACCTGGCTGATGTCTAAGCTACTACAGTGTGGCCTGCTGTACACGTTGTCAATTTCCGGGGGCCCCCCGGCCAAGATTCAAACCCCCTTCTCCACAGGCGGGGCTCGCATTCGGAGCAGGGAATTGTTGCGTTTACCAAGGGGCA
>NC_051403.1:32252752-32267752 GCF_015228065.2 Penaeus monodon
ATGATCACAAATCCGGGCGCATGCAGACCGTCACACAATCTCCAGGAACTTCATTATACTAACTACAGAATTTCTCTCCATACTCTTTAGCGCCTCTAGAACAAAGTTGAGGTTGCTCTTGTTCTTTTGGAAGAAAATGAGAAGAACCGTTCACTTTCTTCAGTGTCGTGAGAAGGACATTAAGCTGCTTGTTCTCGCATGGCGCCGCTCCTGGCCCTTATGGCAGCCACAGCGCGAAGAGCCTTCGAGTCGAGTTCTTTTCAACTGGTTTATTTCCTGCTCGCCGCGGCGCCAACTGCTGATTCTCTCAGGGAAAAGCTCTTGTTACTTCTCATTAAATTAATTTTGTAGTTCACGCGGCTATGCGGCTTGGTGCTTCCTCGAAACTTCACGACAAACAGCCCCTTTTTCTCCTTCCAAAAAGTGTAGAAATTGTATTTCATGGACACACACCAAACTATGCAAATGACAATAAAATGTCATTTACGGCCCCTGTTTCGTCGTTGTCATGACCGCACAGGCGGGACTCTCGCTTCTGCTGGTCATTTTCCTTTGCACTCGTGACCTTACGAGTCTGGCGGCGTTGCTCGGGGATAGCTTTTATTATCACTTTATTTACTCGAGAAAGGGAGAGAGTATGTGTGTGATAGTGAGGGAGGAGAGAGAGAGAGAGAGGAGAGAGAGGAAGAGACAGAGAGAGAGGAAGAGACAGAGAGAGAGGAAGAGACTGAGAGAGAGGAAGAGACTGAGAGAGAGGAAGAGATAGGAGAGAAGAGAAGAGGGAAGAGAAGAGAGAGACAACGAAAAGTAAAAAAGGGAGGGGTAAAAGAGATAGGGAGAAAACAGGGAAAAGAGAGAGAAGAAGGGGTGGGAAGGAGGAGGAGGTAGGATGGAGGAGAGTGTACATGCGTGTGTATGTATACATGTCATCATCACCCTGAATCAAGCCATTGCAGGACGTAGGCCTCTCCCAATCTTTCCAACTTTATACATGTATGTCTGTGGTTGTGCATCTATATCTATATATATATATATATAATTATAATATATATATATATATATATATATATATATATATATATATATATATATATATATTATAAATATATATATATATATATATATTTATATGTGTGTGTGTGTTTTGTGTGTGTGTGTGTGTGTGTGTGTGTGTGTGTGTGTGTGTGTGTGTGTGTGTGTGTGTGTGTGTGTGTGTGTTGTGTGTGTGTGTGGTGTGTGTGTGTGCGTACGATGTAGCATATACATAAGTACCAGTGGACCATTCACTCGGTGAGGGGCGTAGATGACGATGTTATCTGACCTCGCTTGACCCGTCAGTTCGTGATCAGACCTCGACGCGTTAAGGTCGGCCTAGGCCTCCCCCTCTGGGCTGGCTGACCTGACATATGACCCGCGTTACCCTTTAGACATCGTCCTGTGTGTTCCCATACAGTGTGTCAACTCTTATTAATAAAGAAATCACGCCGTTTAACAACTACCCTCTGTTCACCATTGTACTAAGGATCATAGCCTTTTACAATCTGGTGGCAGGGCGGGCGCTGCATCCTTTCGGCTCGCAGCACGAACACCTCCGAAGAAAAGAAGAAAAACCACTCGACCGCTTCAAGAAATGTCTAAGAAAAAACCATTAAGTACACGTTTGGGCCCTCCCTTCCCCTTCTATTATTTCTTTTCCCTTTCTTCTTCTCCCATAAATGTGTTAGTTGTTTGGGTAAAAGTGCTAAGTACAGCAAATGACATCTACACTATTCTTTTGACCTCAGATGCATTAATCGAGTGATTGCGGTCGTTGTCACAAACTGAATATCGTTCGTAGTTAATAATTATTAATTTCTCTCATTATTAGAGATTTATGTTGTTTCATCTGCAACGAATTTAACGCGTTCGTGATTTTATCTTATCACGAATATCATTTCATTTTAGATCGTTCTTCCCCTTGCCCAGACCTGACCGCACTTTCTCTTTCGATTGTGGTCGGTCAGTTGTGGTCTTCATCTGACCTCATCATTCTCTTTTTCTGGTCAAACCTAGGGGATTAACTGTAGTACGGTTACATTGCTTATTGGTGACACGTTCTATCAATGTTATTCGTTCAATTGGCAACTTTTGAGCTGATGTGATCTGCTATTACGTCTGTCAAATAATGTAGGACTAGGGTTTAAGCTAGAATAATTCTTCGCTTATTAATCACACCCTTCTCACTCTCTTGAAGTCGCTTGCATGTTTTGGGTGATTCCCAGGCGGTCGTGTGATTCGTGATAATTTAGGGAATGTCACGAGCGCCCATCACAGATACTCAGAAAAGAGCAGGTTATTTATAGATTTTCCTGACTCGGGTCGCTTCAAGGTATGGCATTTTGAGTATAGAATCCCCCCGTCGATGAAGTCTAACATGCATAGCTCGACATGTACCTCAGCAGTTCAGATTTTCTGACCCCGAGAAGATTTGTTTGCTAAAAAGCTTACAAATATTTTTTTCATTCTACATTCTATCATTAAATGTTGAAATCAATGTGGTAGTTGAATTAATTTTATATAGCTAGCATTGCTAATTTTTATCTCAGTTTGTAATATTAATGTTAATATTCGTGTTTGAGATTCATTCTCTGTGTGAGGTCATCTGCTCATTTCCCTCTCATCCTCGGAAAAAGGGCCTTTGGGCCCGGGGTTTCCCCAAGATGTTGGGGGCCCCCATAGTAAGGGGCCCCTCAGCCCCCTTCCCCCCCCAAAACTGGGTACTTTTGGATTGTGTGGGTGCCCCGGGCAGCCCAATCCACAACCCCGGGGCTCGTTATTTGGGTTTTTCCCCGTGAGTGTCCCCCCCTGAAGCCTTTAGTTATTTTAAATTTTCAATAGAGATTTAGTCCAGCAAAAAAACCTTCCCCGGATTAAAGGGTTATCAAAGACGTTCCCCCAAACCCGGAAAAAACAAAAGGGCGGCGGTCACAAAAACCCACACCCGAAAATTGGACCCTTGGGGCTAAAACCCGGGGCATTTTTAAATGTTTTTCGCCCTTTTCCCCTTTTTGGGAAAACCCTTTTTCCCCCTTTCCCGGGGAAATTGGGAATTGGGGGGCTAAAATTCGTAAATTATTTCTCCTTTATTCCTGGAAATTTTTGATCCCACCAAAAAAAATTTAATAAAAAAAGGGGGGTACGAGGGGATCTAAAATTTTTTCCCAGTTTTAAAAAAGGGTAAACCCCTTTGAGAAAAAGGGAAAGGGTTTTTTTAATTTAAAAAAGGGAAACAAGGGAGTTTTTTAAATTATTTTTTCCCTTAAAAAAAAAAAAAAAAAATTTTTTGAATTTTATAAATAAAAAATTTTTTAAACGTAAAAACCCAAAAAAAACTTAAATTTTGAAAGCATTTTTTCCACTTTTTTCCCTCCTAAAATTTTTTTAAAAAAAAAAAAATTTTTCCTTCCCTTTTTTTTTTTTCCCCCCCTTTTTCCCTTTTTTTTTTTTTTTTCCTTTTTTTTTTTTTTGGGGGGGTTTCGTTTAAAAGGCTTTTCCCCCAAAATTTTTTCATTTTTTCCCTTTCGGCCAAATTTCAAGGGAAGGTTTCCCCTTTAATCTATGGTAAACTTTTCAAAAAAACCCCTAAAACAAAAAAAAAAATTTTTCCAAAACCAAATTTTATTAAATTTAAAAAAACAGTAAAAAAACCTATCAAAGAAAAATTTTTTTGGGGGAAAAAAAAAATTACCCCAAAAAAACAGGGGTTTTTTTTAAAAAAAACTTTTTAGCATGTTAAAAAAATTAAAATTTTCGGGGGGTTTTTTTTCCCCCCAAAAAAAATTTTCTTTTCAAAAATTTTTAAAAGTTTCTAAATTTTTAATTTTGTAAGTTTTTTATGGGTTTAAACCGACAAATAAAAAAAATTTAAAAAATTACGGGGTTTTTCAAGGAAAAAAAAATTTTTGGGCTTTTTTTTGGTTTGTTTTCCCCCCTTTTTGGGGTTAAAACAAAAATTTGGGTAAAAATATAAAATTTTACTTTTTCCCATTCTCCAAAATTTTTCCACTTTTTATTTATCATTATCTTAAAAATTTCCAAATGAAAATTGGGTTCCTTTTCCTTTAGAAAAAAAACAAAAAAAACCACCCCCCCTTTAAAAAAGAAATTTTTTGGAAAAAAAACCCAAAAACAAATTTTTTTGGGAAACTAAACAACTTCATTTAAAAAAAAAACAAAAGATTTTTTTTAAAAAAAATTTTTAAAGTCTTTCAAGAAAAAATTTCATTTTAAATAAATTTTAATCAAGTTTTTTAAAATTTTAAAAAAAAAAGGGTTAAAAATTTTAGTTTTTAGCCAAAATTTTTCAAGGGTTTTTCCCCCTTTTTTTTTTTAATTGGTTAGTCTTTTTAAATTTTTGTTTAAGCCAAATTTTTTCATTTGAAAAATTTTAAATTAAATTTTCGTACAATTTTTTTTTCCCCCCCTCGGTTTTTGTTCTTTCCTATTTTTTCCACCCATTTTAAAGGCAACATCATTATAAAAAAAAAATTTTTTTTCCCAAACAAAAATAGGTTTTCAAATCAAAAAAATTTCCGGAACCCATGTTTAAAAATTTTTAAAAAAAAAGGGGTTTTTAATTTTTCCCCCTTTCCTTAAATAAAATAACCTATGCCCGAAAAAAAATTAATTAATTTTAATTTTCTAACTTTTTTAAAAAAATTCCGTTTTTTTAAAGAAAAAATTAAAACAAAATAATAAAAATTTTAAAATAGACAAAATTCAACCTTTTTTTGGGTCACTTACTTGTTTTTCACCCTTTTTGGGGAAAAAATTTCCCCCAATTTTTCTTTAAAAAGACCCTTTCCCTATAAAGAAAAAACTTTTTCAAATTTTCTCGTATCCCTTTTTCCTTTTAAAAATTTCCAAAAATTACCCCCCAAAAAAAATAATAACCCTTAAAAAAGCCCTTTTTTTTCTTTTTTTAAATAAAAAATTTTTAACCCCCTTTTAAATTCCCAATCCGGGGTTTGCCTTTTAAAAATTTTTTCCTTTTTGGTTTCTTTTAATTTTCAGTTTCTTTGAATTTTCAACTTTTTCCTCTCCCCCTTTTCTAAAAATTTAAATTCCGGGGGGCCCCCAAACCAATTATAATTTAAAAAAGTCCTTTTTCCCATTTTCCTTTTAAATTTACCATTTTGGGGTGGTTCCCTAAAAATTTGAAAAACTCAATCCCTAAGGGTTTTCTATAATGGTTTGGGGATTTATTTTTAAAAATTTTTTTTTTCCCTCTTTTTAGATCTATAATCGGGGTATTTTAAATTCCCCCTTTTTTAATCCCAAAAATTTTTAACCTTTTTTTTCTTATTCAAAAAAACCTTTTAATTTCTAAAGGGGGGGTTTTCCTAAACAAAAAAATAAAAGATTCAAAACCCGGGGGTTTTATCCTAATTTCGATTTATAAAAATTTTTTTTCCCTTTCCCCTTTCTAAAACCCGTAAATCTCCCCCAATTAAAAAAAAGGTTTTTCCTTTTTTTGTTGACAATGTTTATTTTTCCCTAAAATCTTAATTTTTCAACAAGTTGAATTATTTTTTGGTTTTTGAATTTTACTCAAAATTTAAATCTTATATATAAAGGACTGTTTTAAAATTTTGGGCCCAAGGAAAATTAAACCCCTTTTTCCTTCTTTAAATTAAAGAAATGTTTGGATTTCGTTTTAAATTAAAAAGGGGAATTTCCTTTGGTTAGCCCTTTTAAAACCCTATAAATTTTCTTTTTTTCCCCCCCCAAAAAAAAACCCAACAAAAAAAAAAAAAACCCCCCCCACTTTTTCCAAACCCTTTTCTTTTTTTTTAAAACCACCCTAAAAATTTCTTACGGTGAGTTTTTCCTCCTCGGGGTTTAGTCTATGGCCTATAAATTCTTACGTATTTTCCCTTTTCTTTTATTTTTTTAAAAAAGTTCCCTTTTTTTAAAAAAATTACTAAAATTTGGCCCTTTTCCCTCTTTAAACAAGTGGAAGGGGGATGGTTGCGGGAAAATTTTCCCAAAGTAATTTTTGAAAAACGGGCATTGTTAAACCTTTTTTTACAGGCGATTTTTCTTTTCTTTTTCTTCTTTAATAATTTGGGTTTTAAAATTTCACCCCTTTTTTTCGCTTTTTTCCCCCTTTTAAAACCTACATTGTATTTTTTTAAAAACTTTTTTTGGGTTTTTTTTTTAACTGGGGGCCTTTCCCAACCCTTATTTCATTTTCGTTTAAGGCTCTTCCACTCAAATTTTAATTTTTCCTTGTTATTAAAGGTTAACTTTTTGGCTTTGTATTTTTAAAAAAAATCCATCAAAATTTTTTCTTGTTTTGCCTTTAACATTTGTTAATTTTTTGGGTTCTTTTTAGGCTTAACCTTTTGTTGAACCCAGAATTAAATTCCCCCCTTTACTTTTGAAAAATTTCTTTTTTCCCCCCCCAAATCTTTCCCTTGAAATTCCCCTTTTCTTTCCCATTTTTTAAGGGTTCCCAAAAAAACCTTTATTAAAAATTCCGGGCCCCCCTTTAATTAAGGGATTTAAACTTTTTCTTTTCCTTAAAAAGCAAAAGCAAAAAAATCAAATTTAAATCTTTTTCAATATTAAAAAGTTTTTAAAAATTTTAAAAAAATTTCTCAAAAAAAAAACTGAAAATAACTCTTCTTTTAAAATGGGGCATTTTTTCCCCCTTCTTTCATGCAAATTGGGGGTTGTAGTCCATTTTATTTTCTTTTGGCCTACATTATAATACTTTTTCCCCCTAATTTGAAATGTCTTTGGGTGAAATTTCCACATGGTTTTAAAAACCCTTTCCATCTTTTTTTTAATTTTCCTGCAAACTTCTTATTTCGGCCTAACTCTGAAAATTTTCTTAAAAAGGGGGGTAGGCTTTTTTTTTCAATGCCTATCTTTTTAAAAAATTGAAAATTTAAAATTTTTTAAAAATCACCTCATTATAACTCTCTTTTCTAAGTGCCCCCCCAATTTTAATTAATTTCCCTCAACAGTCCCCATAAAAATTTTTGGACGTCCTTAATTTTGCTTTGACACTTTCTACGTTTTGCTCCAAAAGTCCAAACTAATTTTTATAAAGGTTTTCATTCCCTTTTTCATTTTTTTTTGGGGGAAATGGGGGCATAAAAAAAAAAAAAACCCAAAAAAAAAAAAAGGGGGCAACTTTTTGATTTTCCCAACTTAAAGGTCTAGTTATAATTTTTTTTTCTTTTTAAAATTATACTAAATTTTTTCCCGGGGTGAATTTTGGGGGTTCCCCTTTAAATGGATCGGGGAAAAATTTTGTCCAAATTCCCCTTTTTTCCCAATTTGCTTCACTTAAAAAAAACCATTATTTTTAAATTTTTTCCCCCATTTTTTTTTTTTTTTTTGAATTTCAACTTTTTTTTTTTCTTTTTCCCAAACAAAAAAAAAAAAAAAATTTTTCCACTTAACCCAAAAAATTAAAAATTTCCTTGGGAACAAAAACTTTTTTGTTTTAAATTTTAAATATTAAATTTTTTTTTAACTTAAATTTCCCTCACTTTAAAATGTTTGGACGGTTTTTAAAATTTTTTTTTGGGGGAATTTTTTTAAATTTCAATTTTGCCCCTTTCTACCAAAACCCCTTTACCAAACAATTTTTTTTTAATTTTAAAATGGGGATTTTTTCAAAAAATGTTTTTCCCCTTTTGGGGGTTTTTTCCCTGATTAAATTTTTCCTAAATTTTTTTTTTTGGGTTTTTATTTGGGGTTTGGGGCCCTTATTTTCCTTGAAAGGGTGGTCCAAATGATTTTTCTTTTCTCTTACATTTAAAAAAACAAAAACTCCGGGCAGGCGGGGGGTTTTTTTTAAAAATTTATTCTTTTTCCATTTTTACCCAAACCCTTTTGGTTTCCCCCCAAATTTTTTCCCTTTTTACTTTAAAAACTTTTCCTTTTCCCCTTTTTGGGCAAAACCCTACCATTTCCAAATAAAAAATTTTCCCTCTCCCATTCACCCCCCAAAAATTTTTCCAAACTTTTGGGGTTTCCCCTGCAAACTTATTAACAAACCCCCATTTTCCCCTTTTATTTTTCCAAAAAGCCCCACTTTTTTCAAAACTAGCCCAAAACTTTCCAAAAACCCCTTTTTTTTTTTTGGGGGAAAAAAAAAAAAAAATTGGGGGTCCTATAGAAACTTCTCAAAACTCTAGGTTCCTTTCTTTTGAGACAAAAATTCCCTTTAAATTTTTCTTGCTAAAATTTTTACCCTAACCTTTAAATCCCCATTTAAAAAAAATTTTCCGTTCCCTTTCCCATTCTTTTAAGGCAATTTTTTAAAAGAATTTTTCACCCCCCAAACTTTCCCTTTCCTTACTCTTTTTACAAACCTAATCCAAAAATTTTCTTTTAAAAATCTTCAATTCCTTATTCAAAATTTTTGTACTTTGAACTAGGGAATTTTTTTGAGAAGATGACAATGTTAGATGATGCCAGTTCTCTTGTTGGGCATGTTTTGAAAATTTTTTTTTGAACTTTTTTAACTCTTCTTTTTTAATTTTCCTTATTTTTTGTCTCTTATTTCTGCATAAAAGCATACCCTTGTTTAGATTAAAATTTAATTCATCATTCATTCTGAAGGTATGCATTTCTGCCACGTATCTTTTTTCACCTTCCCTTTTATCTACACCTGGTTCATCTTATGCAAATTCTCAGAACATTTTGACAAAAAAAAATTAAATTAAGAATTTTAAACAAGTTATCTAATATTTTCTTCACACATTAGACCCGAATTATTCAAAACAATTCCCACATTACTGCCACCATTATATTTCGCCCACTCCTTCTCTCTATGGTCAAAACCACTATTTCCCTTTCTATGGAAAATCCCCTCCCGGGTTTATCTATTTAAATTTAAAGTCAAGTGTGAGCTCCCCCTTTTAATTTCCTGATCATACTCTTTTGAACCACACTAAAAAAAAATAAAAATATAAGAGGGTTACTGAATCTAATTTCAGTCTTGAGGTAACTGAGAGAAGGGAATATCAATTAAGTCTTAAATTTTTGAATTTTTGAATTATAAATCATTAACTTGTACCCCCCCAAAAAAAACTCAATTTACACGATGTCCACTTCTCCAAAAAAAGTGTTATTAAACTGTCCTTTTCTTATGTCTTCCCGAATCCTTGTCTTACAGACTTTCCTCAAAATTTCCCTTTTTTCTTCACTGATCCGTTCAGAGGATTCCCAAGGTGCATCGCTTTACAATCTGGGGTCTGTCCAGGACTTTTCATGAAGAAAAAAAAACAAAAACAGAACAAAAAAAAAAAAAAAAAAAATTCCTAAAAAAAAAAAACAATGCTTCTATTTTTGGGAAAGATAAAACAATAAAAGATTCAATTAAAATATTTTTTTGTAGGAAAAATAACTACTTTTGAAAAAAAACAAAAATTTCATATATTCATGCCATTATTACGATCTGAGTAGTTTTATATTTAACATTTACTAATTTTATGAACCCCGTTTTTGTAAAGACAGTATATTTTATTACAAACTTCAATAACACTTTCTCCTTGAATGGGTTTTAAAACCCAAAAGATAACAGAGAAAAATCTAAAGGTCATGCCACTGCGCCACTAGCTGTGAAAGAATTCAATTTACCATGGTTTTCCAAATTTTTTCTCAAAAGATTTTTTGTTATTGTTTTGTAACAGATCTATAGTATTTTATAATTTTATTATTGATAAGTAAAGTGAATTTTTTTTCTTTCTTTGGGATTTAAAAAATTTTACAACCTCTTTCGGACATTTACCAGCACTTGTTTCGGGTTTTCTCTCTCCTCTCTCCGGGGTTTTGACATAAATCAGGGTTTAACATTTTAAATCTACTCGGGCACATATATTACAAGCATATGGTTTGTTTTATCATACATGCATAATACCGGGAAATTTAAAAGAGTTTCTCCCAAAAAAAAATGAAAACATATTGGGTTTTTCCCCTTAAAAAATCCATTATGAACCAATTTTTAAAAAGCAACAGTGAAATAGCACTGCGTACCCTCTAATTAAGAGAAGCCTTTTGGGAAAACAAGAAAAAAGAACTTTGTTGGGTAAAATCCATATTTTCACTTTTCCCTTTTCTTTGTGTAAAATAAACATATATAGCACCCGATACAAAATATAATAAAATTTTTTCTTTCCCAAAAAAATAAAATTCCTTTTAAAAATTATTTAAAAAACAAAATTTTTCTCATCAGCTAAAGACTAAAACAAAATGAGGTATACAAAATAAAAAATATAAGACCAAGTAATTTAGGTATAAAAGGTGGTCACAGACGAATTTTTGGGTAAATTTTTCTTCGTTCCTAGGCTCATTACAAGTAGGGGGGGGGGGGGCCAAGCAATTCGCTTATCCCTCCCCCTCCAGGCTGCTGACCTGACACTACCCCATTTCCCCTTTTGACATCTCCCGTGGTTTTCCCCCTTCTGTGTGTCAAATTAATTAATAAAAAGGGCACGCCGTCAACAAGTCCCAAAAACCCCCCCGCAAAAACCGTTAAATAGGGTACAAACCCGTATATGTGTGGTGTGGATTTTGTATGTGTGTATTGTATGTGTTTGTGTGTGTGTGGGTGTTTGTGTGTAGATTTCAAATTTTATAAAGAAAAATATTACATATAATATATATAATATTATATATATATTTTAATAATATATATATATATATTATTAATTAAATGTATTATACATATTTATGTGGTGGGTCCTTCATGCTTTTAAAGGGGATTGAAGTTGGGGGGTAAATAGATATGTTAAGGCTTTCATTCCTTCTCCTTGCACTGCCCACTGGCTAGCCAGTGCCAAAAAGGGGCAGCTCTGATAAACCTCCCTCAAAATTTACAGCCCCTATATCATCGGAAACCCGCATCTCCCACCGAAAAGTAGAATTTTATTACAAGACTAAGAATCGGGGGACACAAGCTGTAACAAAAAGACCCTTATGTCACAATTTTCCCCAAAAAAATTTTTTTAGTGTTAAAAGGGGGGGCAAGTTGAGAAGTTCCACTTTCCAAAACATAAACGTCGTTATGGCTCTTTGGGATCCCTCACAGAGTGTCAACTTTTTTCCATTTTTCAGCCCCGAGTCAGCTTGTGTGCCCGATCTTAGATTGTTAATGCAACTTCCATTTTTTGGTTTGGGTGGATGCTAGTCACCAAATACCAAGGGCAGCTCAATCTCTTGCAGTTTGTTTCTAGAGATGCCTCCTTGTTTCTTCCCTTTACGCAAAAACAACTCCGATAATGGGGTTTTCAGGTCGGTGTGTGGGGAGGAAAAAAAGACCACAAAGCTGATGGGGCTGCTTTGGCCTTCTGATCACTCGCTCATTTCCACTGATACCAAAATTGCTGGGCCCCAACACAGAGTTATCTTTTACATAATGAATTACTACAGCCCAATCTTGAACCTCCCCCTACTGGTTGATGAGTTTAAGCTCTTTTTATTGCTTTTCAAGGCACAATTATCACAATAAATGGGGCGTAAGATCTTAGTCATATTTAAATGCTGCAAGGGATGTAAACCCGGGGAGTGAAGTCGAGGCTGTAAGAAAAAACTGCAAGATGCAGTTTTCCTTCTGTTCACTGCTGCAAACCCCTCATTTTTAGATTTCGAAACTCTGTAAATTGCATCTGTTCCGGTCTTAAAATTTGCTGAAAAAATCTCTCTCCAACTTCTGCTTCGATCTCTCCTTTTCCCCCTTCGACCAAATCCGCTCGATTGATTAGCCTGGGGGAATTTGGGGGAAAGCCCAAAAGCCCGACTTTATGAGATTTGATTTAAAACTTCCACAAGATTCCCATTCTCCTACATGGGATTGGCTATCCTCAAGGGGGGTTTAAAACCCAAACTGGGTGTAGGAGATCCTGGAATCCTTTGTAGTCTCGCATAATAAACAGGGTTAAAAGTTGTCCCCGTGTAACGAAAGAGGTGGTTCTCCCTCTCAGCATACAGGGACCCACAGGTGGACCTAAAGCCCCCGTACAGATTCTGAAGCTTTATTAGAAACCCGGGCCACATGGAGAACAGTGGGAGTTGCAGATGAATAAACCTATATCCGTATTTAAGCTTACTACGAATAAGCATTTGGTAAGGCCCCAGAGCATTTGCGTCTGCACCTATGATAATGTGAAAAAACCCGTAAAAAACTAAGTGCTTTGAGCCTTCACTCTTCTGTTTGATGTAGTAAGCCTTTATCCAAAAATAGACCCAAGTACTTTTAATCTTGGACAAATTTCAGTGGGTTTGCTCCTGAAAAGAGGGGGGGATGGAACTTTTTCCCCGTTGTGGAAAAGTATAGCCATGGTCTTGCTTGGGGAAAAATTTAACCCTGGTATGTTGCCCATGTACAACTATTCATTTCAGCCTGCAGTCCTCACATGCTGTAAGCTTCCTCCCAGCCAAAAGTGTAAGTCATCCCCATACAGATTACAAGACAAACTTGGAACAAACCCTTTTCATTCTTTTTAGCAGGCAAAAAGGGGCACCTTGCACCCCTTTTGGGGCCCCTTCCGTTGATCTTCCGATTAGAGAAAGTTTCCCACCCAAAATCTGAACTTCCTGTTAGCAGGAAGCTGTATGAAGGTTAAACCAAAGTTAAAAGCTTTATGGATGCCCTTTTAAAATCAAAAAAGACTGTAACATGTGACGTGCTGTGCGAAGGAATTCGTATGCATTTTCCATCCTTACAAGGCATCTTTTGGTCGATCTCAATTTCTAAACCCATATTATATGGGGGCAGCACGTTTTTCCCTTTTTTAGCGCCATGTCAACCCGAAGTTTCCCCTTTTTTTCCCCTCAGCTTGCAGATACAGCTGGTGGGGAAATTGGTCGAATTTCCCGGTGGGAAGCATCCTTGCCAGGGTTTGGGAAGAATGATTTAGCCTCTTTCCATGTGGATGGGCCCGTACCCTCCTTATAGATCCTATTGCATAGATCCAAAGGAATTTTTGGTAAAAAAGATATCATTTTGGGATGGAAACGTCATTCCTGGGGGAGTCTTATGGGAAGCTGCAAAACAAAGTTCATTCCCTTTTGTGAAAAAGGGAAGTTGTATGGAAGTTTTTTCTGCTACTAAAGAAGACACTGGGTTTTGTTCCTGTTTTAGCCTGAAAAGTGAGAATCGGACAGTGGGCCTTTATCTTCCAAAAAAGCAGGTAGTGACAATGATGTGCTTTTCCAGCGATCTTAGCCTTGTCCCACCCATGCTAAGGGGGTCCCAGAGTTAATCGAGGAGAATATTGTCTCCATGAGTCCGTCTGGCCCCCTTTGCATTGCCCGCCCTTTCTCGGGGATTTTTTTAATGGATCAAGGTTACATCACTGGGCTTCGTTTCAACTGCCTTAATGCTCTTTATGCTCTGACAGTTTTGGGATTCATCAAACCCCTAGTACCGGGGGGTCGACGGTAATGGCCCCTACTTTTGGAATGGGTCTCTGCTCAAAGGGGAAATTTTGATGTGAAGTGAATTAACACATCTTGAAAAACTCGAAAACATTCACAGACCTTGCAAAACTGCAGATATCTAAAAGATTTCCCAAATAGAAATGGGGGCAATGCCCCCCAAATGATTTTCCAAATCATC
Source organism: Penaeus monodon (assembly GCF_015228065.2). Classification (NCBI taxonomy): domain Eukaryota; kingdom Metazoa; phylum Arthropoda; class Malacostraca; order Decapoda; family Penaeidae; genus Penaeus; species Penaeus monodon. Next base: position 32,266,374 of record NC_051403.1, read on the forward strand.
TATGTTTAGATTATGTGGGGAAGGTAGATGGAGCAACAGTGAAAGGGGTGTCAACCTTTCTCCAGCCTTTCCCCGTATGTTCTGCAGGTGGAAGGCCTGGAAAGGGGAAAACCGATGTACCATTACGCTACTCCTCCCGAGGTCCATTTTCAAAGGTCCCCAAAAGGGCTTTAATTTGGGAAACCTCCAGGGAAAAGGGGGTGATTTTCCCTGTTCATAATCTCTTGTATCATACACACCTGGTTAAAGAAGGGTTCAATGTTGCAGTCCTTCCATTTTGCTAATTTCCCCGACGTTCCTTTTATTAGGGGATCCAGTTTTTTAACTACCTCTTTATAATGTTTGGCAGCACCTGTGGGCAAGGTTTGCCCCACTCCCTTTTGGCTGTCCCTTCCAGGATCTTGGGAGAATCTTTTGGGGGTTGTTTACCCGGCTTTCCACGGGTTCCTTTTTTCAGGCTCAGGATTTTTTTGCCTGGGCAAAATACATACCTGAGCCTTTACTTAGGGGGATTCGCCTAACGGGGGCCCCTGGAAAGTGGGGCAGTGGAGGGGGCAGCGTTGAGGCCTCTGAAGCCCCCCGACAGCTCTAAAGACCCCCCCTTTGACAGTTCTTTTTAACGGCCCGGATTCCTTTGCTTGGGCAAAGGACATACCCGACCCTTTTCTTCAGGGGGATTTTGCCCAGCACGGAGGCCCGTGGGTGTGGTAGCATTTGGGGGCGTCACCGTTGAGGCCCTGAGCCTAACTGATGGCTCGAAAGACCTTCTTTGGGAGGAAGAGTCTCCTTAAAAACCTTCACTCCTACTCCGTTTCTGGTGGAACAATTCACCAAGGCCGTTTCAGCAATTGGGGGCGAGGTTTTTAAAGGGGTGGCAGAGTGTGTGGTGTAAAAGCACCGGATGGCAAGGGTTGATGGGAAGGAGATGGGTTCAACCGAAAATAAAAGGGTTTTACCTGCCGTGTAACAGCAAAGGCACGTTGCTTTGCCCCTGGAAAATCAAATTTCTCCGCTCCTTATTACCACTACTTTTTTCAAATTTTTACTTTTACATTCTTTTAAGAAAAATTTATGAGCTTCTTGCAGTGGAAAACAGTATTTGGACCAAACAATTGTCATCTCCTTGATGACCTGTTGTACTACACTTTTCACATACTCTGCTTTCTATTTTCCTTAAAATGGAAGAGTTTGGGTCCATTCCCCAAACTTTGGGTGGAAGCACCGCATAGGGTTTGGGGACATTGGCTTTACCCTGAGGAGCTGATTTTGATAGGGCCAAAGTGTTAAAAGTTGAAGAGAGCTGGGGGTTGACTGTTCCAAGCATCAAATTTCTTTTAAAAAGTTTTACTGCCACAACATTAAATTTTTCTTTCCCCTAA
>NC_051403.1:32272752-32280252 GCF_015228065.2 Penaeus monodon
CTATCGATTTATTGTGTCTTTGTTCGTTTGTGGGGGGGTCTTTGTCTGTGTGTGTGTGTCTTTGTCCATATTTGTATGTGTGTGTGTGTGTGTGTGTGTGGGTGTGTGTGTGTGTGGTGTGTGTGTGTGTGTAGTGTGTGTGTGTGCGTGTGTGTGTGTGTGTGTATGTGTACATAGATCATAAAATCACCAAGAATATAATAATGCCAGAATATACTCCTTTCAATCGCTGTAGTTTTGCAGCAACCCTCGCCTCATTCCCTATTCCCGCTACTATTAATCCACACCTGAGGACGTTTTTCGTACTTACGAGTATAAAAGGCAGCTTGTACCTCAAGACAAGAGAGAGAGAAGGCTATCTGGATTTAGGATCGGGAGAGGTAAGAGAGGGTAAAGGGGAAAGAGAGGAGAGGCGAAAAGAGTGAAGGCACAGGCATACAACACTTGCTGCAAGGATTTTGTTTTGTAGTACATTATCATGGAACTGATGTATATACCAATTTCATCGAAGAGACAAATACATGTTAGTGACTGCATTTTTTTTCTTCCGACTAGGATATCAACAGCGCATTACAGATAGTCCACTTTGAAGAGATTTGAACCATGTATGTTGGTCCACTGCACAGCTTGGTTTACTGCATTCTGCATGTGCCCTTGCCAGCCTGTAAGTTGCACCTAGGCAGTACGTGTGAAGTCATCCACATACAGATTAATGAGACAGAACTTGGAAAGACATTTACGAGCCTTTCTAGTAAATGTCAACACACTAAGAGTATGGCCATGCTTCCATAATAGTATCGACATGTGACGTCGCTGTGAAAAGGTAATTTTGTCATAGCATTTCTCTATCCCCGCAAGTGCATTCTGTGGTCCGATCTCAATTTTTCGAAACTCGCATAGCATGTCAGCCGAAGTTTACCATTTGTCTCCATCAGCTTGCAGATCCAGCGGTGAGAGAATTTGTCTGTAATTCAGTGAAATGGAAGATCCTTTCCCTTAGTTTGGGGTTGGATTGATTGATTGAATTAATAGATTATCCTGACGCGTCAGAAGCTAAGGTCATTAGAATTAGATTGAAAATATCAAATATTTTCAAACGTTTGAAATATATCAATAAATGTCTATAATAACAAGTAAATATTATATTAAAAATCCAGCATAAATATTATGCTCTAATGTATAAAATTATTGCATAAGCATTATGTATAATTAAATCTTTCTGAAAATATTAGTTGTCGCTTAAGGACTCAATAATTGACCTGTGTCACATCTCCTCCCCTCATACATTTTTCATTGTATATGGGGGAGACAAGTACATACGTCCTTTGGTCTCAGAATGTTGCACATCTTTCAATAACATGTGCGGACCGTTATGGTTCTTGGCATCCCTCACAAAGTGCTTCTTTTTTACCTGGTCATCGGCACCTGATCATTGTGTGCCCGTTCTTATCTTGGTAATACAACTTCTATTCTACGGCCCTTGGCCTTGCCGTAGGTTCTCTCTCCCACTGATACCAGCATGCGCTGGCAACCCAACAATGAGTTTGTCTTTTTACGTTCTTACGTCAGTGCAAGCCACTCCTGAATCTCCCCTCACTACTGATGTGAGGAGTTTAAGCTCTGATTACATGCAAGGCACTACGAGAGTCACAATATATTACAATAGAAATGATTACGTAAGATCTCTAGTCATCTTGACTGCTGTACGGATTGCAATGTAACTGGCCAAATGCAGTCTTCCTTCTGTTCACTGCTGCAAAGCCCACACTCATTTTCGATTACGAACCATTTGTATGGGATTGCATCTGAATCCTTGGGTACTTAGAAATGTTTTGAAGAAAACTTTCTCTGACTTCTGCTTCGGGGATCTCTGCCTTTTCCTTATTCCCGACAAAATCTAGCTCAACTTGATTATTCCAAGGGGGGAAATTAGGAGTTCCAACAGCCAGAACCTTTTGAATTTACATTAAGATCTTCCACAAGATTTCTTCATTCTCCTCCCATAGGATTGGCTATCTCAAGGGATTGAAAACTAATCTGGAGTAAATGTAGTAAATCAGGTTCATGTAGTCCCAGTGTAAGTGAAAGAGGTGGTTCTCCACTCTCAGCTACAGGGGCTCCAGGTGAAGACCTTATGCACACATACAGATTCTGAGAGCTACATTTTGACCGAGTCTAACATCCGGAGAACAGTGGGAGTTGCGATGAATGAAGCCTCACCTTCGTTGTTAAGTTTTATTACAATAAGCGCTCGGTAAGCAGTCTACACCCCAAGAGAGAGTGAAAGAACCCGCCAAATATTCAGTACTTTCTGTTGCTTTCATTCACCTTTTAACTGTTTGAATGTGGGTACCCATGTATGCCTGAGTCAAAAATTAGACCAAGTATTCCCTCTTGACAAAAGTGCAGTGTTTTTGCTCCTAAATAGAGAAAGGATTGAATTTCCTCGTTTGTGGAAATGGCATAGACATGGAACTTGTAATGGAGAAAATTTGAATTCATGGATCTTGCCCACTACACAACCTGATTATTGCAGTTCTGCATGTGTCCTTGCACATCCTGTAAGCTTCCTTTCCTAAGCATTAAGTGTAAGTCTCCACATACAGATTACATAGCCAGCACTTGGAAGAACCTTTAACGATTTCATTTATAGCAATGGCAAACAGGCACACTTAAGACCCTTCCTTGTGGGACCCATCCACCTGCTCCTCCAGGTTAGACAAACTGTTTCCCACCCAAACTCTAACTTCCTGTCAGCAAGGAAGCTTTGTATGAAGGTAAGGTAATGCTCCTCTTAAACCAAAGTCATACAGCTCATGAGTTGCCATCTTCCCAGTAGTCCCACACCGGATCTTTTGGGAGCTCTCTTGTAATTAGAGATATTTGTATGGAATAGCGTAACTTCCTAGGGCAGTCTTACAACAGAGCTGCCAAGCAGAGTCCATCTCCTTTCGCAAAAAATACGCAAGTTGTATAGAGTTCTGCTGCAGTCATACTGAAGATGAATTGCGTGTTGTTGTTGTTTAGCCCAATGAGTGGAGAATCATGCAATGCAGGATTCTCTAGGAGATCCGCTGCCATCTGGATATTAGCTAGCTCATTATCCAACTCTTTTTTTGTCTGTGATGATTATGCCATCTATCTTCAGAGCAGGGTGTGACATGACATATGCTCTTTCAGTGATCTTATGCACCTTGTCCCATAGCCCATTCTAAGGGAGTCCTCAGAGTTAATCGCGGAGACTAATACTGTCTCCACGATTCCGTCCTAGCCCTTGGCTCGTTCCTTTTTTATAATGGTCAAAGTTTCATTGCCGATGCATACCGTTTCATAACTTTCCTTAATGCAGCTTTTCTTGTTCTGACGAGCTTGGTTTGGCATTCATCGACCCCTGTCTGCAGATACTGCCCAACTACTTTAGGAATAGAGGCGTTCTGCTGGAAGGTGAATTCACCACCATTAGTCCAATGAGGTAGCTAATGTTCATGACTCAAAATCTCCCAACAACCCCCGGGGTAAGTGAGGGAAAATACAAATCACCTATTAAAGTGCTGATGGCATGCCGACTGGGTTAGTTCCCTGCTTGACCATGGTATATTTGACCAGCCCTTGACTTGACAGGGGCCTTGCTCAAGCACCCACTTAATCGAATAGAGGACCAAGAGGTGGTGTTGCTAGCTGCAGGGTGCAGTGTGCAGCATCGCCAACTCGAGGACTCTTTCTCCTAGTAATATGGGATCCCACACGTGGCACACACCGTGAGAGAGTTCTCCCTGTCCAAATCGAAAGAACCAGGGGTGGGGTACACCACCGCCCTCTCATAGCGTTGGTGCCAACCATTTTTCCTCATCACTTCAATGTGACGGTCCACCTTCAGTATGTAGCCCCCCTGATCTGACTCACAGATCTTTGGACCTCAAGCCCCCCCCCCCCCCCACCCACCCCTGCGGCAGGTAGCTGCACATAAGTGGGTTTGGGGATTAAGAAAAATTATAGTTTCTCTTTCCATGTAGGTGGCACAGAGCCTTTCATAATATCCTGCTGAATAGGTCCCAACCGAACTTTTGAGAGCTTTTCCAGATAGGGGAAAATTAATTTAGTAAGGGTCACTGGCACAGCCTTATGGTAAGGTTGCAAAGCAGAGTTCATTCCCTCATTGCGAGGATGGCAAAGTTGTATGCAATTTCTGCTGCAGTCCTACTGAAAACGCTTTGAACGTCGTTCTTGCTCAGCTCAAAGGTTGGAGATCAGGCAGTGGTATGATGCTCCAGAGATCTCTGCCTTAGATTTTTTAGCTAAGACTTTGAAACATCTATTTTGTTCACTAGGATTAAAGCAGTAGTGACTTCGATGTGCTCTTTCCAGCAATCTTGCGCACCTTGTCCCATACCCATGCTAACTGGGTTATTTCACCTGGCATGGGGGGGGGGGCAAAAACAAAAATCGTTTTCAGCGGCCTTTATTGGCAGCTAGCAAGAGCTAGTTGACATTCATCGACCAACAGCAGTACAGCCCTCTGCCTTTTGGGAATGGATGTTTTTTGCTGCAAGGGAAGTTTGTAATGTGAAGTGATCACAATATCTTGAACACGACTGGAAATATTCACAGACCCATGGGCATTAGTGGCAGTTGATCCTAAAAAGATTTTAGTCTTTCACTCCATTGGCTCCAACAGCATTGGAAATTGGTCACTTCATGGTCTGCTAAGTGGTAATTCCCACTGTGGCACCCGGTGAACTAACTGACCTGTCAATAGTTGACATGTCTATATTGAATTTGGAAGTGTGTGTGGTGTGTGGCACTATTCAGTAAAAACTGCATCTACTGTTTGAGACAAGACGACAATGCCTTCCTTGAGGTTACACAAAAGTGTCTCACCCCCGGAGGTGATGTTTGGACATTGAATTCTCTTAAGATTTTAGAAGTGGGTGAGGCAACCTGCTGAACTGCCCCAGTAGTATTCCAAATCATCTATGTTGAGATTATGTGGAGAAAAGTTGCTGGATGCAACCGAGTAAAGCCTAATCCTTATGCAATTCACTTGCATATCATCTGGAGGGTGGATGGCCTGAAAGGGAATATCCTGACAGAACCATCGCGGTTACTCAACTCCTATGAGTCCATTCTCAAGGTCCCCATAAGGGGGCTTAAAACTTGAATCTTCTCAGGGAAATTAGACTTTTTTCCTTGGTCATAAGCTCTTGTAGCATATACAAGATTGGGTTACATGGAAGCATCAGATGTTGGAGTTCGCTCTCCATTTTTGCATGAATTCCCTGAACAATTCCATTGGATTAGGGTATCGATTTCTTTAGGTATACAAACTGCCGTTTTATAAAGTGTTTTAGCAGCACCTTGTTTCAAGGCCTGCTTGACATACCTTCTTTAGGCTTTCCTTTACCAGCGTCTTGGAGTGCCTTTGAACTAATCTTCAGCAGGATTTCTTTTGGAAAGCCCTCAGGATTCCTTTACCTGGTAAAAATTGCAGTGACCTCAGCCTTTGGTTCAAGGGCATACTGTCCGCAGTGGAGAACCCTGTGGTTGGGTAAAAGCTGTGGTGGCTGTCATCTTTGAGGCCTCTGGAGCTGCCTACAGCTCCAAAGTCTACTAAATAAACCTCTCACTCCTGATCCCGCGTTGATGCTGAGAAAGTGTGTGGCAGAAGTGGTGGTGGAAGACGATTGGCAGGTTAAAGGAGATAGGAGGGACGTGAGTTAAAACCGAGGCAATGGACTTGGAACCTGACCGTGGAACAGCACACGGCGATGACACTTTGCCTCCAATACCTTGGGGGAGGAGTCATTGTGACAAAAACAGGCTCAAATCCCTTTGCCTGAAGTAAGAGCAGGACTGAGCCCTTGGTTCAGGGGCATTCGGTCTAGCAGCTGAGGCCCATTGTGGATGTGGTGGCAGCTGGAGTTGTCACCGTTTGTGGCCCCTGTGGATGTGGGTGGCAGCTTACTGTCCACCGTTTGGGCTTCTAGAGCTTTGTGCCTGATGGGATCAAAGTATTTACTTTGGGAGGGAGTTCCTCTTCAGAATAGACCCCTCACTCCTACTGGTGGAATAGCTCACCAGAGTCAGTTTCCTGTATTTGAGGACTGACGTTGAGCTGCAATGTGCGAGCGAAGTATTAAGGATAACGGAAAAGAAGTCGAGTTTAACTGAAGGCAAAGAACTTCTATTCACGCAGCTAGGTATGACACCTTGCTTCTGATAGCTAACCCTTTTCTTCTTGCTACAAATTACGCATACGTTCTTTACACTGCTTTGAAGAAGCTTTCGTTGCCGTTATAACGGCATACTGGGGGATCCCTGAAGTAAACACTGTATTGGGATTTTGAGAATATAGTTGTAAATTACTGAAGTTTAACATATTGTGATCTCTTGGCGATTTTCTAAACAACTGTTAGCAGAACCGAAGGTGATGCCTTATGTTACTCGTTTTTGGTAGTAGGCAACAAGAAAGTGGCAGCTCCTAAAAACCTGTAAAATGATTTTGGCCAATATTTAAAAAAAAAAATTTAATGTCATCTTTTAAGTGGAGTTGGTGCTAGGGCCGTTCTCGCTATACGGGCTGGTACTTATTTTCCATGCCAGTGAGGAACTACCTTCATATTTCTGAGACATTAACCAGTGACCTATTATGTCAATGGACATCACTTTATTGGCAAGCGCAAGAAATCTGACCTTGAGAGAGGGCAAAATCAACATCTTACTTATATCTGGGTTCAGTCCCAAACTCAAGATTCCATTATCAGACTAACTGAGTCTGAAAATAGCAACTTGCGGATAAAGTTTTTAATCTGTAGACACAAGCCAATGGGAAATAATCTTAACGCTAATCTTAGAAGTTTCGTCACTTTTTCAAGGTAAAAAGTGCATAGACACGTGGACAGTAATGCCACCGAGCATGCATGTAACACTGCCACTGTTTCCAAAATATCGCATCAGAGGCACTGACGGTTCCCTTCTCCGAGACTGTGATTAAATTGCAGGTCCTCATAACAGGTTGGAGACCTTTTCATTTGTGTTTCAACACACCACACACACACACACACACACACACACACACACACCACCACACACACACACACATACACACACACACACAGCACACACTCCACACACACACACATACACGCCGCGCGCGCAGAGTCAAACAAATAGGTTGCGATCCTTGAGCGCAGTAATGACAGTAATGTGGATAGCGTGGGAAAAATATCTTACATTCCGTAAAAAAAAGTACATAATAAATAAATAAATAAAAATAAAAATAAAGATAGCTTTTCTTCCCCCTGGTCCGAAGCATTCGGTCTCATGAGCGACAGCTGCGTTCTATGGCCCTGTGGTATTAAATCAAAGTTTCATTCTGTCTATCATAGCAGTTCAACACGTTCGTCTAGCAGTTACTTATTATAGATACAAAAAATTATTGTCCCATAATACTTTTTACTGAAATTAATTGATATATGATACGAGGCCCTTGTGGATATAAAA
>NC_051403.1:32287368-32294868 GCF_015228065.2 Penaeus monodon
AAATGTAAAGGGCACAAATTTTAAAAGGAAAGGTATTGGTAATAAGGAGCAAGGAGAAAGTTAGTTTTCAGGGGCCCAAAGCGACTGCCTGTGTGCTGTTTGCACAGCCAGGTAGGTCCTTGCTTTGGTTCTAGCCATCCTCCTTCCCACCAACCCTTGCCCTCCAATGCTTCTACAACACAAATCTGCCACTTCCTTTAAACCTCAGTCCCAAATTGCTGACACTGCCTCTGGTGAGTTTTCCACCAGAAAAGGAGTGGGAGTGAGGGGTCTATGAGGAGACTCCTACTCCCAAAGTAAGGTCTTTGGAGCCATCATTAAGGCTCCAAGGCTCAGGTGACAGCTCCAGCTGCCACCACATCCACAGGGGCCTCTGCTGCTAGGCAGAATGCCCCTGAAGTAAAGGCTCAGGCACGCCCTTTGCCCAGGCAAAGAATCCTGACCTGTGCAAAAGACTCCAGGGGCTGACCAGAATCCATCATGAGGGGCCTCCAGCTGCTGAACAGAAGTGCCCCTGAAGCAAAGGCTCAGGTCCTTCTTTGCCCGGCAAGAAATCCTGAGCCTGTCCAAGGGAAGCCTGTGGAAACTGGTTCCACAGTAAACAACCATTAAGGTCTCCCAGGATCATGGAAAGGACGGCCTAAGGTGTGGGCAAACCTGACCAGGGTGCTGCCAAACACCTTATGAAAATATTAAGAACTGGATACCCTAATCCAATGGAAGCTGTCGGGATTCATGCGAAAATGGGAGAGCAACATCTGATAGCTTCATGTATCCAGTTTGTGTATGTCTACAGAGATTATGACCAGGGAAATGTACATTTCCCTGAGAGGATTCCATTGGCCCTTATGGAACTTTGACAATGGACCTCATGGAGGAGTAGCAGTGATGGTACGTCAGGATATTCCCTTCCAGGCCTCCACCTGGACAACACTGCAGGTGAAGGTGTGAGAATAGGCTTGACACGACCTTACACTGTTGCATCCATCTACCTTCCTCACATAATCTGAACATTAATGAGTTTGGAAGTCTACTTAGCAGTTGCCACATCCATTTCTACTCTTGGGAGATTTCAATGGTCGGCATCCTCTGGGGAGACACTTTGTGCAACCCTCGAGGAAGGGCCTTGGAGTCCTTGTTCTAAGAGTAGATGCAGTTTTACTGAACAGTGACACTCCCACACATTTCCAATTCAAACTGGGACATTCTCCAATATAGAACCTGTCAATGGTCTCACTGATTCCACAGTTGAACTTCACTTGGCAGGTCATGGAAGACTTACATGGAAGCACCACTTTCCAATATTTTGGAGGAGGTGATGGTATTCCAGCGCAATGGAGTGCAGAGTGGCGACTTGAACATGCGGACTGGAATCTTTTAGATCAGACTGCAGTTTGCAGGATCTGTGAATGAATTTCCAGTGTGTTCAAGATGCTGTTATCACTTCACATCACGAATTCACCTTGAGCAGAAGCTCCATTCCCAAAAGTAGCGGGCATTACCATCGACTCTCAGTACATGGATGGTCTGATGAATGCCAACAAGCTGTCAGATCAAGAAAAGCTGCATTAAGGCAGTTTAAACGACGCCCCAGCACTGTAACCTTGATCAATTAAAAAAGACCCGGAGCCAAGGCCAGGTGTGTGCTAAAGGAGGCTAGGAGACGTCGTGGAACAGTATGTCTCATCAATTAACTCTGGGACCCACTTAGCATGGTATGGGACAAGGTGCTTCGCGGAAGAGCTACATCCATGTCACAACCCTGCTCTGAGATAGATGCATAATCATCACAGACAAAAAAGAGTGCAAGTACTAAATCCATGCAGAGATCTCCTCTGAGACTTACACTGCTGATTCCACTCTTCGGCTGAACAGGAAACACCCAGTGTCGTTCTTCATAGGATGCATAGAACTTCCATATAACTTGCCATTTTGCCAAGGGATGACTCTGCTTTGCAGCTCTGCCTGAATCAAGTCAGAGCTGCCAGGCCAGCCCCTCTCCACGCAGTGGTATCCCAACGGTGGGGCAGACCAGTGGTGGCGGGGGGGTTGAGTTCTGCCCCTGCTCGCAGCGCCTCAGTTTTCAAATCTCTGCCGATGAGTCAATGTTGTCTCGACCGTCGACCAAACTGGGAAGGGAAGGTGAGGACGCTTGGAAGAGTATACACTAGGCAACATAGGGCCTTTATCATGGTCTTGTCTTCCTGATTCTGTTCCAGCTCTAAAGTCGCAGCGATCCTTCGCTCCGCAACAATCGCCTTCCCCGCAGCAGGCTCAGTTCTCTGTCTTCTCGCGACACGCACACTGTTGCAGCTCGTCCCACCGAATTTCTCCTGTTCTGTATATAGTGTAGAAAGGCTTCACCTTCGAGACCGAATCTTCTTGGACTCCACTTCCAGATAATCCCCACCCGCGCGCGGTGCAGCTTTGTTGCAGCTGATGTCTTGATCCGCAAGGTACGCCATTGTCAGTTCTCCGGAAAGGGACTCAGACAGGGAAAGTAGCAAAGCCACGCGGCAAATTGATAAGCCTTTATGCATGCAGCGGTAATACAACGTGGCACTACACATACAGAATACAAGACATGGGGACCACACGCGGCGTTTACATAACCAAGTCACGGCACTTTACTATACGAAAGTCACTGCACATAGTCCGAGCACGTTATAACAAACAAAACAGTCACAATCACTGCACCCCCACACTAGTCACTATATTTACTCAAAGAAAAACCACTTGGACAGATAATGTATCCAGGCAGGTACGTCCGCGCGGCGGAAGGTGGGGGAGGTCCGACGCCCCGAAAATTCCGCCCAGATGACCATTTTTATTCCTTCCCGACGGTTGTTAACGGCGACATCCTCGTTCCTCTTGAGGCGGGAGGAGATGACCCATCACTGATTACCGAGCCCGAGTATACATTCGCCGACAAGGTCCAAGCCAACCCGAGGTGAGTCATCTCCCCAACGAAGTGTACGCCCACGCCCCAATCACGACGAGCTATTGCCCCATCCCACCTATTGGGTCGGGCAAACGCCGCTAAGGACCCCACCGTGCCAAGATGAACTTGACACTCCATTTTGTGGAATTCACCAGAAGGCAGTTTCGGCAATTGGGGACTGATCCGCGTCAGCACGCGCACGTTGCAGAGTGTGTGCTGTAAGAAGACCAGATGGGAACACACGGTTGGTGGGAAGGAGTATGGGTTCAACGAAGCCAAAGGATTTACTGGTGTCAAACAGCACAAGGTGCACATTGCTTTGCGATGCCCCCAGGAAAACTAACTTTCTCCTTGCTCCCTTATTACCAATACTTCTTTTTCCAAATTTGTACCTTGTACAAGGTCTTTGAGCAGCTTCATGATCACTTCTTTGCAGGGTAAAGCATATTGGGACCTGGGACAGTTGTCGTCTCCCTGATGACTGTTGTAACACACTTTAAAAACATACTCTTGGTAGTCCATTTCCTGAAAACGGCAAGAGTGCTCCATGCCATAACCCTGGCAGTGGAAGCCACCAATAGGGTTGGGCACCGATGCTTTACCTTGAGGTGGTACCCATGCTAACTTAAACCCGATTTCTGGATGGACTAACGTGTTAAAAGTTAGAAGGAGAGCTGGTTCGTCGACGGTTCCAAACCATTAAATCTTTTTTCTGAAAAATGTTTACTGCTACACATAACAATCCTCTAGTTCCTCTAACAGTTTTCCTTCAGAATACATATCAGGTCTCCCGGGAAAAGAACAATTCCTTACACGATTGAGGGTTTTTGTGAGTGAGAGCATGTTGAAACTTGAGCCCAGGAATGCCCAATACTTGACGCAGACGGTTACCTTGTCTCCCCCCGGTGACGAAACCTCCACATCAGGTCTACCATCTCGCTGTGGGGTGACTACGAGGATCACGTGGGACATACTTCAATATTTTCCGATGAACCTCCAAACAGATGTCAAGATACATGATTGATACACCATCCAATGGTCTTCACTACACCAGGTACTTCACTATATGAATTGATTTCATATTACCAGGTAAGATCCCTTAGTGGATAGGAGGACTTTTCACCTTCTTACCTGGTTGGGAGCCCCGGGAACCCATTACGATTCCATTCTTGCCTTTGGAAACTTGAAAAGGTCCAGAGCCATGACACCACAACGTGTGATTTTCCAGAGAGAATGGTCGATGGGACTCTTCGCAGTCCGCACACGGCGACCGCAGCCGATAGATCTTTGTAAATTTGTAGTACTCATTACAAATTAGAATTCTTCATTTCCTCACCCCCCACCCACATGGAGGTCCAAGAGGGGAAGCTATAGTGGTTCAAAATACTCCCAAAAGCCCACCAGGGGGTAATGAGGAAATATACGCAGCCCACTATCACAGGTATGATTCGCGCCACCCGCCACAGCCCCGCGGACAACCCATCCATCGCACCGTACCGACTGAATAGTGCCTGCTTGACCCTATTTGCGACACACACGCACCCAATTGATGACGGGCCTTGATCAAGCCAACGTCTAACAGAAATGAGGTGTGTTGCTAGTGCAGGTGCGCACGGCCCGCATCGCCTCAACTCCAGGGACTCCCCGTCTCTGTAATACGGGATGCACGCACGGCAAAACCATGTGGGAGAGTTCTCTCCCTGGCCACAGCGGGAATGAACAGGGGTGGGACACCATCCCCTCTCATAGGCGACCCCTGGTGCACCACGGAAGCCATTTTGTCTCATCCCTCAACGGTGACCCCCTCCAGTATGCGTAGCCCTTGGTCGAGCTCTACCAGATCATGGGACCTCAACGCCACCCCCACCGCCCGGACAAGTGCGGCTTCCGTTAGGGGGCGAGTCACCAGGACTTGCCGGTTGGGCTTTTCCCTTCTGTCGAAATTCAGGAAAGTCCACGAATGTAGGTGAGTGATCAGACCCACATCATATGATAGGAGAAGCCAAGTAGCATCATCTTGACTCTCCCTGTCGTGGGATGCAGTGGCGAGACACACAACTTCCTCATCACAATCTCTTGGTTTTCTGCCAGGAAAATTGAGTGTAGCTTGTCTTTGGGCATAACAATCATGCCCTTCGGTGTTGCCAACCTGGATTGCATCCCAATGCTCCCCCTTACCAGTTGGTTGCATGTCGAAGCCTACAGGTTACAGGGGGAACCTTAAACTGTGGGACAATGCCTAAGAGTGCCAGGACTCACCCCAGGGTCTGTGCCGGCCTGTCATTTCGGCACCGCACCTTTTCGGTTTAAATTCTGGGGCTGCGGTTGTGGAGCAGCAGCTGTTTCGGCGGTTCACTTGTCTCACCTATCGTCCCACCCGAGGTCCAGAACGAGAGTCCATCTGGTGGTACAATCTCGTGGACAGATATGTTTTTAGACTGATGTTCGTGTTCTTTTAGCACGCAGGTTCTACCAGAGTCAACCGTGCTTTGCAATTTTCTAACCCACTAGCATAGCCATGTATGCTTCAAAAGTGGATTGCCGTAGTTTGGGCCTTAGCCCAGTTCATCATTTTGTATCTCTTTTGTTGTGGGAGGGTTTGAAATGCTTGCCCTACAATCAAGCGTTATTGCATCCCTCGCAAACCCAGACCACCACTGGAGTACAACAAGGGGAAGCTTGCTATGTTGAGAACTAAGTTCTACACAGCCATTGGGGTGGGCGAGGATATACACAGCAATGGCGTTGTACCGCCACTCACGCGGACTAGTGTGAGCGAATTGATTGCTTGATTCTAGCCGCGACGGACACCAGCCAATGATCTGACCGGGCCCAGATCAGACAACTCCATTTGCGGAATAAGTCCCAAGAGGGTGTTGACTAGCCCAAGGGTGTACACTCATGTGCCGCATCGCTCAACTCTAGGACCCTTTTTAACAGCGCACACGGGATCCAGATGCCACGCACGGAAAAACGTGCGTAGATGTCGAACCACCCTGGTGACGAGACCAGAGGGGATCCTTCTCACCTACAAGTAGGCATTATCCGTTCTGAAACTTTCTAACCTCGCCGTGGCATAACATCAACAGCCACCCCCGGAGCTGGTATCACCTCACAGAGCGAGCTCTAAAGGCACTGTACCACTACAGAGGGAGCTCTAAAGAGGAGGTGCCAGGTGTGTGGCAGGGACCAAGCGTGAGTAACTGCTCGTGTATTACCACCTATGTGTAGCAGCACGACCCCGCAACTGATAGTTCAGCATAGTTTCTCAGGTGGTCACATCAGGTCCCCAGCCATGTCCGTGCTCCCACACTTGGACACGCACCGCGCGTTCACCTGTTCCCGCGCGCTTACATAGCGTTCGTGTACTTAAGCGCCAGGAATCCCTTCGGAACCGATCTCAGCATTCCCCGAATCCTTTCCAGCAGAACACCAACACAAAAAAGCAGCAACACAAGTACTTTCCCAGTCCTTAGCTCGACTGGGGAGCCATCGGCTCCACCATAACCTTCCGATTCACTCAGTATCAAGCACACTGTGGGCACTCGCACCCATACCAAAATCTCCTCTCCCAATCATCATTCTATAACTGCTATTGCTCGTGCTCACCAACTGCCAGCTCCCACGCCTACCCTTCGTGATACCAGACTACACTGCTTGTGCTACACTAATTGCTATCCTCGTGATCGCCTGCTGCTATTTAATCCGTTGTTAACCATTTTGTCTATTCAGTCGTGCGTACCACTATGCTATTGTTGGCTACTACTATTGCTATTGCTCGTGCCTACCACTACATCTATTGTCTCTGATACCACTATTGCTATTGGAGGGCTACCACTACGCTATTGCCTTGATTACCATTGTTGCTATTGCCTGTGCTACCAATATTGCCTTTGCTCGTGCTACCCATTCTATTGTCGTGCTTCACCACTACTGCTATTGCTCGTGCTCACCCGATTATTGCTATTTTTTCTCGTGCTACCATATTGATGTTGCTCGGCTACCGTACTGCTACTCCTTGTGCTACTACTATTGCTATGGCTCGTCGTTACCATCTACTACTAGTGACTCACGCAGCCATATGCTATTGCTTGTGCTACTACTATGCTATTGATCGTGAGTCACTAATGCTCTGATCTTTATACCATACTGTATTGCTAGTACTATCGCTACTGCTCGCACTACTGCTATTGCACTGATATCAGATACTACTATATTACTATTACCGTACTACTCATCTGCCTCACTATGCAATACAGTGGAAGGCGGTAAAGAACGGAAATAGCGCACTTGATTGAGCTTTCAAGGGGTTGTTGTCGCACTGACCAAGAGGAGTTCAACGGGACCTTAACTCGTACGCGACCACGCCGCTGAGTCCCTTAAATCTCTCACCTGCCTCATGGGAGATTGAGTTTTATATTATCTATGCATCACTCATCACAGTCGCCATTATCATTATTATTTATTATATTATTATTATGATTATCATTATTGTTATTGTTATTATATATTTATTATTGTATTATTATCATTAATTATCATTAGTATTAATAGAGTCG
>NC_051403.1:32297368-32324868 GCF_015228065.2 Penaeus monodon
ATTATTATTATTATTATTATTCAGTAGCGCTTCCCACGATCACCCAGTCATGCAAGAGAGTAACCTAAAATGCATATAGGCCAATTCAAAAGTGTATTGAGCTACCCTGGAGTAACGGGGCCTCAATCGCCGACCGCGAATCCCCTTCTTCCGCGCCCGCACGCCCCTATACCTCTCGCTAACGTAAATGTCCAGCAAAATTATCCTGTCTTCAGAGAGTATTTGCATTTCACTGCCTCAGGTTTTTTCTTTTTACCCAATGACGGTGACCAAGGTTGGAACCACATACACTTCCTCAGACCCGCAGCTCTCTCATCACAGTGAAACCTGTTAGAGAGGCCCAGCAGTCTGAGGTGACATGCCTAAGTTCCTTTCTTATGTCTCTTTTGCACCTCTCCGTGGTCAAAACTGGACCTACATAAGTCCCTCGAGGACTTTTGTATCGTCC
This sequence comes from Penaeus monodon, assembly GCF_015228065.2. Lineage (NCBI taxonomy): Eukaryota > Metazoa > Arthropoda > Malacostraca > Decapoda > Penaeidae > Penaeus > Penaeus monodon. Next base: position 32,297,817 of record NC_051403.1, read on the forward strand.
TGGGTGGTGCGCTGATTACCTGTTGTCCATGTAGCAAGATTGGCAATAAGGGACGGCCCCAAAACAGAGCTCCGATCCTTTAGGGCATGAAGAACGCAACCAGTCTGCCACTAGAAGGGGTCGAGTCAGGCTTCTCTTTCTCACTCTCTCTCCCTCCATCCATCACCCCCCGTCATCCCTCACCTGGCCACATCACCTCTACCCGACCCATGCCAACCGAAAATGACACTACAAACTCAAAATTAAAGCTCTTGGTGGATCCACCCCAAAAAAAAGCGTGAGACCCAAGCCAATGCACTGTTTTGTGCACAGATCAGAGTACTTCGGTACTTCACATCCATGAGCGCTACCTTGCATGGATGAGGACGGCAAACATGCGAGAAGCCTTTCTCGAAAAGGTGTCGTCCTGAAAACTGAAAAACTTTGCTTCTCCCTGTAATCCCCATTGACCTGCAAGGCTAAGTACGCGCTTGTCTTAAGAACATCGGGTAAACGAGTCGGCACGAGACCCATGAGGAAGAGATCTCATCTTCCTTCCAGATGCCCAGGTAGAAGACATTTATGCATGAAACCCCAATTATATAATAAAAGTAATGATTCTCAGACCATGCTACAGCCAGAACTTAAATAGAAGGGGATACTATACCTCTTCAAGGTATATGTTGCCTTGGCAAATAGAATTTGGAGAGTTCACCACCCTTAAAAAATGTATGAACTGGCTTTGGCAGGGGAATTAAAACCCATTGCAAGGCAGAAAAAAGAGCCAGAGCCACTGAATGCGGTTCTAACACCCATTTTAGGGACTGGTAGGAGTTCCGTTAAAAAAATGCCCGTAAACATGCGGACCCCCGGGTGCCAAGGACCATTTGCAACAGTTGTCCTACCGGTACGGAGGTGGGCATAAGTGAAAGGAAAAGAAAAAGAACTAAACCATACAGGGCCGTGGCCAAAAGACGGCACAGGAAAACTGTTGCCGGCTACTACCATGCCTGGAAAAAACCCCTTATAAAACCAGGTCCGCCAGGAGATAAAAAATACAAAGGACCTGAACCTTCCATCCACCTGGCTCTCCCTAACGATTCTCCAAGGAGGATTCTGTAGTCCTCCTTCATCCTCACATGCAAAACATCATTCCCCTGAAAGGGGTTCAGACATCATGCAAAGGTATGCACCTGGAGGCAATAACCTTCCCCGCCCTAGACCTTGGGGAACTTTGACTCTTGGGGCATCCTTAAGTGATCCAACCCCCCAGCCCGTGCACAAAGCCTCAGCCGTACAGGCCCAGGCAGTGTGCCCAACTTCACCGGCTCGCCCATGGAGCCCTGCCAAGGACACTGAAACACCAGGTCTCTGAGACCCAGAACTGGAAGCCCCAGTCAGTCTACCATACTAAAGTAACATCGGCACCCCCTCCATCTCCCTCATCCATCAACAGTCAGCCAAGGCACTAAAAATCCCACTTCTGGAGCTTAGGGACATACCAAGTGATATCCCGAGCACCCATGATGCCCCACCTCCGACACCGAACCTTGTGGAGCACGTGAGGACAGAGGGCTGGAGCGCCTCATGGACGGAACTGAACAGATCCCAAACCACCTATGGCATCGGCTCTTCTCAGAACCCATACCACAAAATACCAGTATCTGATCGATTCGAAATTGGCTCTGACAATAAAAATTAAAAGACTAAAGTGGTTAGTATCCGAAAGAGAGCATACCATCATGGTTCACAGTCAAACGGTTACCACAAACACCTCAAGGAAGGCAACATGAGCATCACAAACGACATGAGAACAATGCCCAGACACTCAACAAATTTAAATAAACGGGCGGGTACTGCCTTGAATAACAACACAAATACACATGGCACACCATACAATAAACTCACGCATCACCATCATACAACACACCGTATCACTGGACAACACGAACAAACGGAACGGTGCAACACATACAGAAGACACGGACCCACACATCATATTAATCTAACAGCCACGGGCTGATAACACCACCCCACTCCAAAATCTACCTGTACTCATTCTACTCTTCCACCTAAATCACAAGAAAGAAAACGATGGCGTAGCACTTTGCACGACAGAAGCGACATACCTTCACACCAAAATCATCAAAACGTTCCCGGCATACTACTTGGCAGTCGAAAATAAATACAACACATGGACCCATTATACCAGAACACTATACATTCCCACCAAGAAGACCTTTTCATAAACAGAACCTGACATCTTGCAGCTCATAGGCCACATAACAAACAATAACATCATGTGGGAGACCTTTAACGCCAAACACGCACACTTTGGTTAAACCACACCAAACACGTTGGCAGAGGCTCGCCTCACACATACAACAAGGCAGACTCACATACCTCGGTCCCACACACCAAAACATATATAAACACATAACACAGCAACAACACCTGCCATATCTTGGCAAACCACAGAGCACAACTACACCACTTAATCACAACGGCGGACGTCACATCAGCAACCACTCCCGGTCATTTTAACAGTCAACAAACCCATAATGATCCAACACAACCCAGAGAATCCCTTAAAACATGCAAAACTGGGAGGGCTTCAACAAAGCACTGAAGACACAAAGATAATTGATCTCGAGGCGGCAGGCCACACAACAAAAAACACCCACCTTGAACCGTGATTACATAGACATACAGACGGCCCCGACAGGCCAACACCAACAACAGAACACAAGACTATCCCCTTAATTACAGAGGAACACATCGCCTGAAGGTAAAAACAATAATACAATTACACGAAATAGCATAACCACGGGGCTGCGGACACACAATTACGACATGATACAGAGAAATCAAAAACACAAATACACACCGAAATTAAAGTAATGAACGACACACACACACACACGTGAGGACAACACTCGCGCCAAAGACTATTGTCAAAACTCTAAAAGACCCCAAGAAATCTTTGGAGTTCCTTCAAAAAACATGTGTTCGAACAAACAGACATCACATACACTACCACAACACACACAGACAGAAAAGTTGAAATCGGTGGAGGAGATGGAGCCTCTCACAGGGAATTTGGCAACAGAATTTCCAAATCTCCCCACGAGAACCCCGATTCCACCACATTAAGAGACCGACTGGTTACCACAACTACATACCACAACAATAGGAAGGAACACCCAACCTCTCCAGAAAAACATCATCACACTAACACTCTCACAGAGGACAGTCCCTTCTACACACCAAATCACTCAGAGAAATAACCAAACACAATCACACACACGCAAAAAACACAACACCAGGAGCAAGCAACATAAACCAAAACAATCGTTGAACATCTTCACCCAGAATGACCAGCACGACTACGCCAATCTTCAATGCAGACTGCAACCGGATATTTCCCGATAAGTTCACAACATGCCACAATACCTTTAATACCCAAACCAGGGAAAATCCGCACAAGAGGTGGGGAATTACCCGCCCCATCTCACTCTTAGACCCCCGTCCCAGGAAATCTAATAGATGAGGTATAGACAGAGATCATCCCACACTTGAAAAAAAACCAAACACACAACATTAGGTGCAATACAGCTTCGCCCACAAAGGGGGCGACCCCGAGCGCGCCCTCGCCCTGCGCTTACGAGGAGATGTCTTACAGGAGGGAGTTCGTCTGGTGCTAACAAGCACCAGACGAACGCACTACTACGAGACGTCAGAAAGGCCTTGATAAGTCTGGATTGACCCGCGCGCCTCAATACAACTAACACAACTTACCACCTGCCACACACTTCACCCGCCTTCTATGTAGCTTCCGGATCCGCGCCACAGGACTCCACAATACGCCGGAAGCCCACCCTAGGCAACCCATCCATTCAGAAGGGAGTACCACAGGGAAGCGATTATCGCCAACGCTCTATATCCATCCGCCTCGCAGCAAATCTGCCAGAACGGACACCCAGACAGCAAACTATATTTACTATGCAGACGATATCACACAGCATTATCACACAACCCTCTAAATCACACAACTTCATGACACGTAACAACAGAAAGAAGCTATACAGAACATCAACACATTTGGCACCCACTGGAAAACACAGACAAACATAAACAAATGCAAACAACCATTCCATAGCACGTTCAGAAATTTCCAACAATCACAATCAACAACACCAAACAGTCCATCACCTCACACCAGGAATACTTCCCTTGGACTTCAGTTCACAAGCACAGGCTTCACAAAACACGTTAAACAAAGAATAACACAAGCAAAAACAACACTAACCTAACTAACCCGAGCTTTTCATGCTGCACACCAAACAAAAAACTCAGGGACTTAAAACAACTGTCAGGACCCATCTTAGAATATACTGCTGTCCCAATGCGGTGCAAGATCATCCACCCACAAAAACATCCGAATGCAATCAGTACAGAACAAAGCACTCACTCTGGGTACACGGCGCAAAACCATTTCTAGACCGAATTTTCAGCAGAAAACATACAAGACATACACATGAAACCACTAAACACGCTACACAGACGAGGCAAAAACACCTGGCCAGACTCCCTCGACCCAAGAAGGACGAAAACTATAACATCTTGAAAAACACACAAGCACGCACAATCAAACCACTCGGTGGCCAGAAACATACCAATTTACAGAACACGAAAATCCAACACCGATATCTACGCACCCACACACACCGACCCTGACCTGTGACATTGACCATGTTTTTTATGTTTTAATTTTAAGTATTAAAGGTAAAGAAAAAAAATAAAACAACTAAAACAGAAGTCACACCTCAGAATCCCAAAGATTAGCTTAATCACGCCGCACAGCATTATAATATCAATGGAAAATAGAGCGAACATCTGCTCTGCCAGATCACCTTGCGAGGCCTCACCTGCGCAGCGGCGGGAGTAGCCAACACGCCGGGAAGAGTAGGTGGCCACCTTGCGGTTCAAGGTATCAAATTCGCAGTGCGCGTTTACCACGGCTTGTCACTTTCATGTCTGGAGTTTCGTATTCTCACAATACAACCCATACACTATGTTGACTGCCTTTTGTTAGTTTTTGTTCCCGTTCGGCATTTATTTACATTCTGATATTTATTCCTTATTATTCAACTACCTCTCGTTGCCATCCTTTGTTTCCTCTGTGTTTTGTTCTGTCTCTGTCCCTTTTTAATCTTAGGCATTATGTTATCACATTTTTATCAAGTTGCTATGTCTTCTATGTAACATACTCCACTTTTCGTTCACACCTATTGCCAATAGCCAGACCAAGTTGTCAGAATTCACCTCCCACGATGATATATAATATACCCTTTATTCTTTTATCAAACTACCCACGCAAATCACCTCACCCCGAAATCACATCTCACCATCACACTCTGTCCCATCTAGATTCCTTCCCTTGATCACCATCATCCCGTTTTTATGTAACATACCGAGACGCACACACTCATCGCCAATGGAGTTCCCCCCAGCCCTATTTTCTTTTTCTTTTCTTGTTCCTGTTCTTAGCAATTACAAAACAAAATACAAAAATTAAAATAAACCAAAAACAAAATATAAAAGTGTAAAAGTAATAAAATTAAAAAAAAAATCAGTATTAATTCCAGTAATTTAGTATAAGTTTAAACTTGTTCTTTTTCTTGTTCTTGTTCTTAGCAATTAAAAAGCACAAATAAATAAATAAATAAAAAACAAAACAAAATATAAAAACTTAAAATAATAAATTAATAAAAAATGAAGTTTTCGTTAAATTCCATCTGTAGTTCAGAACAACAAAAAAGGGGCCCAAATAACCATTATATTTATTCTTGTTACCACAATTCATTACAATCTTTATCCTTCAGTACTCTAGTATTAAGAAACAAATACAATAAAAAAAAAGTATATAAAAAAAAATAAAAGTATATATACATATAAAAATATATATATTATATATAAATATATATATATAATATAGTAATATTAATATATTATCACTATATATATTATATATATATATGTATATATATATATATACATATATTAACACAATAACGTAATCATCAGCTACTTATTTTCGCCAATAGCAAAGAATAAAATCAATCACTTACCTACCCCCCTCTCTCTCTCTTCGAAAACTCCAGACAGAAAGAGAAATATAAATGTAATATATTTACTATGCAAGGGTTTAGCCCCCATACTTTTCTCAATTTTTTCTTTTTTTTTTTTTCTTTTCTAACTTCTTAAATTCACACACACACGCACGCACGCTCCTCCCCCCCCCCCCCCCCCCCCCGCCCACACATTCGCTTCTTCACCTCTTTTACTTCATTATTTACTGTTTATGCTTATGCTCCGTAGGTCCCGTGGACTTTTGACTTGTGTGTCCCTTCCGACAGTGTGACCTCGCCTGCTCCGCTGGATCCTCTCATCTCCCCCCACCGCTCGTGGTACATATTTGCTATGCGTATATGTGTAAGGTTAACTTAGTGACGTATCCGTTAAAACTTTCTGTATGTTACTCTGGTGTTTTTCCGTTGACCCTTGACCGTCTGATTCCTTCGTTTTTTTTTACAAGGCGAACCCTGACATTGGGACTTGCCGGATTCAGACGGGATCTGGAAAACGGCACCATGAGGAACTACGTGAAGGAAGGTGAATACTGGGCCTTGAAGGTAGGCCTTTTACACTACATAAGGAGCAGGAGAGGATAGACGCGCAGCAGAAGGCCCTGTACTACCGGAAACGGGCGATCCAGCGCACAGCTGTGGGAAGAGCAGCGTCGCAGAAACGGAAGAGGACAGCCGTCCACGCCCGGAGGGCACCAGACCAAGCGCTATGGAGGACGGTGGCCAGAGGCGCGACTGGCCACGGAGTCGCACCTGGACACGGTTCCGTCGCAGCGGGAATTCCTCGTCAGCAAGACGGACAAAACGGTAAGAGACTCCGAGGAGGAACTGGCCGTCGGATTGAAAGCAGGCGCGGTTCGGGAAGCCTCAGCCGACGGTTTGAAACCACCACCAGCGACTGCCCGTAAGTCGGAGGATGTTAGCCGCGTTGCCATGTCCGCTCTGTAAAAAACTGGTGGGTGAAGGAGGTGCAGCGACAACGACCAGTTGGCGTGGGATGCCGACCAAGGATCATGGTGCCAGCCCCCAATCGGGCGTCGGAAGAGCTTCCTGCGAAGTCGCACCGGAGGCGACGCACTGCACGCGCACCCCATGGACGCGCCGGGATGACTCGTCGCCGCCAGGACGGCGACGGATTGAGTGTCATCCTGCACAAGCCGCGCCGGATGAGTCGTTGCACTACCGAGGACGCGTCCGGATGAGTCGTCGCCTGCCTCAGGACGGCGGATAGTAGTCGCCCTGCCCAGGACGCGCGGATGAGTCGTCGTCCTGCCCAGGACGCGACGGTTATGAGTCGTCCCCCTCCCCCGCACAGACGCGCCGGGTTAGTCGTCGCCTGCACAAGACGCCCGCCCCCCCCAGGATGAGTCGTGCCTGCCCGGGACGCGCCCCCACGGGAGAGCGTTGCTGCCCAGGACGCGACGGCGGATGAGTCGCTTCGCTACCAGGACGCGCGGAGAGTCGATCGCCTGCCCACGGACGCGCCGGCATGAGTCGTCCGCCTGCCAGGACGGCCCGATGATCGTCGCCTGCACAAGACGCGCCGGATGAATCGTCGCCTGCCGAGACGCGCCGGATGGAGTCGTCGCCACTGCCAGGGACGCGCAGTATGAGTCGCTCGCCATGCACAAGACGCGCGATGAGTCGTCGTATGCCAGAACTTCAACCCCAGAGCGCGAAGGTCATGAGTCGTCGCACTTTCGCCCAGGACGCGGCCGGGAGTCGTACCTGCCCAAGATGCGCGGAGAGTCGTCGCCCTGCCACAAGGACGCGCCGGAGAGTCGTCGACTTGCCCAGGACGCAACCGGATGTGAGTCTCGCCTCCCAGGACGCGCAGGATGACCCTCCTCGCGTCGTCGCTTTTGCCCATCGGCTCCTTACCTCGCCCCGATGAGTCGTCGTCCTGCCCAGGACACGACGGAGAGTCGTGCCTGCCAGTGTACACGCGCCGGATGAGTGTCGCCTGCTCAGGACGCGCCGGATGAGTACGTCGCCTGCACCAAGACGCGCGGATTGAGTTCGTCGCAACCGCACAGGAGCGCGCGACTGAGTCGTCGCTGCCCAGGACGCGCAGGAGAGTCGTCGTCTGCACGGACGCGCCCGGATGGTCGTCGCCCCACCCAGCGCCCCCAGGACGGCCGCCTGATGAGTCGTCGCCCTGCCGAGGACGGAACCGGCCATGAGTCCGTCGCCCTGCCACAAGACTGCCGGATGAATCGTAGCCGCCCAGTGACTCGACGGATAAGTCGTTTCGCCTGCCCGACGCACCGGCCTGAGTCGATCCTGCCAGGACGTGCAGGTGAGCTCGTCGCGCCCCAGGACGCGCGGATGAGTTCGTCGCCTGCCCACAAGACGCGCCCAAATGAGTCGCGTCGCCCAGGACGCGCCGGATGAGTCCGTCGCCTGCCCTGGTACGCGCCGGAGCTGTCGTGCCTTGCACAAGATGCGCCGGATGCAATCGTCGCCTGCAGGAACGCGCCGGAGAGTCGTCGCCTGCCCAGGACGCGCCGGATGAGTAGTCGCTGCCGAGGACGCGCGGATCGATGCTCGTCGCTCATGCAACAAGACGCGCCGGATCGACCCCCCCGCCCGCTCCGCCCTGCACAGACGCGCCAGATGAGTGTCGCCTGCCCAGGAACGCGCCAGGATGAGTCTAGCCTGCACCACAGGAAGCGCCAGAATGAGTCGTCGCCCTAGACCAGGCGAGCCGGTGAGTCGTCTCCCACTGCACAGAGGGCGGATGAATCGTCGCATGCCCAGGACGCGCCGGATGAGTCGTCGCTGCCAAGACGCGCCGGATGAGTGTCGACCTGTCAAAGACGCACAGGCCCACTGAATCGTCGCCTGCCCAGGACGCGCTGGAGAAATGGCCTGCCCAGGGCGACGCGCAGAGGCAGAAGCAACTGGTGGCGCTGACTGGACAGTGCGCCCGCCCCCCTCCGACCCCCCCCACGACCAGTTGGCGCCCCTGTGATGTCCGCCCAAGGATCTGCTTGGGCTATCGGACCTCCCGATGATCTGCCTGCCAAGGACGCGCAGGAGAAGCAAACTGGTGGGGGTCAGAGAAATGCACGCCCGAAACGAACAGTTGGCATGGGAATGCCGCCAAGGGTTCGCGTAGGAAAGGACTGCCGGAGGAGCGCGCCGGCCCGACGCGCGCAACCATGCCGAGAGGAGCTGCCTGCGAGGAGATGCTGGAGGCCGATGCTGCCGCAGGACTTGCCGGAGGAGCTGCCTGCCTGAGGACATGCCGGAGGAGCTGCATGCCGGAGGACATGCGTCGGCGCTGACTGCCGAGGACATGCGGAGAGCTGCCTGCCGAGGACATGACGGAGGAGCTCCGCCATCGCAACCGAGGACGCGGTAGGAGTCTGCCAACGCCGAGGACATTGCCGGAGGGTGCCTTGCGGCGGCAATGAATAGTGTAGTGTAACGTAGTGCCTTGAACAGTAAAATTTCGGTATGTTCGCCATCATCGGTGTTTTTTTCCGGTGACCTTGAACCCGTTCTAATCTTAGTCTTTTTACACGTCGACTCTGGACAATTATTGTTACTATTTATCATTATTATTATTATTATTATTATTATTATCATTATTAGTGTCATTATAATATATTATTATTATTACTAATTATCCTTATTATTATCACGCTATTATTATATTATTATCATTATTATTATATTATTATTATTGTTGGTGTGTGTTGTTAGGTTATTGTTATGCTATGTCAGGGTTATTGTTGTTTTTATATTATTGTTACAGTATGCTATTCTCAGTAGTGTGATGATGATGATGAGGATTATAATTGTCCAGTAGTGTTAGTTATATTCTATTATTATCATTATTGTTACTGTTTGTATTATTATTATTATCATTATTGTTTGCAGCTCCCCGCCCCCCATATATTATTACCATTTTAATTATGATTGTATTATGCTATTTTGATATCATCATTATTATTACTATCATTTATCTTCCTTATTATCATGATTATATAATATCAATATTGTCATATTTTTATTGTTATTACCCCCAATCATGCCGTTGTTGTCGGTGGAGGGGGGCGAGGCTTAGGGGCGAAGGCGCACACTGTATCCCAATGTGGGATATCCCTTGCCCTTGGGCCTCAGCCCTCGACTAAACTAATTTTGCATGACCTCCCCCCCCTGCTTTTCGTTTCCGTCCCCTCCCCAACAACTTCGACTATCCACTTCCTAAGGTGTGAGAGCCATGCTGATAGGATGAAAGGCTGATTTCTTATGCCAGTCCTGAATGCCTGAGGGAGCGTTGAGCCCAGTATTCCCCTGTTTGAGTTGTCAGCCTTACTCCTCTAGGGGACTGAGGGGGATTGTTCTCTCCCTTTGTTAATATCCTTTTTTTTCGTATAACCCATCCCATTATCTGCCTCCAAGAGACTTTTCTTACACATCCTCCAATACAATCCCCCAACTACCCTTTTAGTTTTCTTCAACACCTCCCTTAATTTCTCGTGCTATAACTATCCATCAGAACAACAATTTATGTCAAAACCTCCCTTCCAAAAAACACGTCCCGTGCAAAACTTAATTCTGCATCTTCCCAACCCCCATTGGATTTGGTGCCTTTGAAATCTAATTTCTAGCCCCGGCCACTTTTCCTCATCGTTGATGATTTTAACTTCCGCCACACTCCTTGGGGTGATTTTCTCCATCTCATCAATTCCCGTGGCCGATCCCCCCCTAGAACCGCTTTCTTCTCCACAGACGACCTTATTATTCTTAATTCAGATCGCCCTACAAACTTCGACATAGCATGCAATCTTTTTCCTGCATTGATCTCTCTCTATGCCCCCCTCTCTTCTTTCCATGCGTCAGTTCTAGACTACTTGCCCTATGTGACCCATTCTACGTTCTCCTTCTCCTACTTGATAGTCACCACGTCCTAACTCCCCACGCCGGTGCTGTGATAGGACGGACTGGGAGTACTTTCATTTCCAATCTTACTATTCCTTAACCCCACCCCCTCCTCTTATCCATTTCAGATATGATACAATATTTCACAAATACACGTCATAAGAGCTGGCCTATACAAGACCATTCCTCGAACCTCAAGGAACTTATACCTTGCTACATGTGTCCATGGTGGAAATTCCTCTTGCACTAAAGACTTCAAGAAAACGTGTAGCCTGGAAGAGTTACCACTACCAACGAGCGCAAATTATGTTTCTTATTTACACCTCTTCTACATTTTTGGCGCCAGCATTCATAATTATCAGGCAACATCCCTCCATCCAGCATCGTCCTCCATATTGAGATACTTGATACTGACTGAATCCTCTCCAAGTCGTTAAGAACGAGGTGACTTTTTTGCAGCCACTACGTCAGTAGTGGTTCTCATCTTTCTCCACACTTCTCTTCTCTTAAGGACCATTAGGGGATGCACCTCCATCATCTTCACCCTACCCTCTGTGAGGTCCAATAATGCCTCCTTTTTTTCTCTGAAAATCAATGATGCCTTACCCTCATGGCCGACAACACTCATTAAGTGCCCTGATGGTATTCACTACTGTTGCTCTGAAACCTTCCATCTTCCTCTCTATCCTTCTTTGAATCTATTTTCAACCACAATGGTGCCAGAAAATTTCATTCTCATTGCGAGACCCCCCCCATTATCTTACCTTCTTGAAACCCAATAAATGGGTACCCTACCTCAATATGAATCCATATTAGCCATATTCTGACCCAGCAAAAAGCATATGATACGACATGGCGTACAATATTCTTCCAAAATCTGTATCCCTAGGCATATATGGACAAGATGGGTGTCTTTATAAAGCTTTCCTCCCGAAACACACTTTATCAGGTCAAAATTGTTTCTTACACATCATCCATCATTTCCTCAGTTCCAAGACATCCCACAGGTAGTGTGCCTCAGACAACCACTTATTCCTTCTTGCCGTTAAGGGACATTTCTCAAATTTTCCCACTAGAAGCTTGATCATCACTATATGTGATGATTTAACCCATCTTCACTCGACACATCCATCCCAAATCTTCGCAGTTCCTTCAGTCTGCAATATCAGCAGTATCTTCTTGGGCATCTAAACTGCTGGCTTTAACTTTTATACCTCCAAATCTTCCCTCCATCCTTTCTCTCGCTCACTGTCTGTACTGTCCGACACTTCAACTTTCTTATCTACTGGCATTTCCACTCCAATACCGTTACTTCTGGCACCAATCCTTGCGTTATTTTTTACTCCAAAATGTCTGGCCGAGAACCATATCTTCCGCACATTAAAAGAAAATGCCTGCCTTTGCCTCCCCGAATCTTACAAACTCCAGCTCATTGTATCCTGGGGCTCAGATCAAAAACTCTCGCCATATTCATGTTACCTCGATCCTCTCCAATCTCGAGGATGGATGCCATATCTTCTACTCCTCCACATCAACCCCCCCCTCTGCTCATCTTGATACAATCCACCACTGCCCATTTTCGCTAGCCCTAGCGCCCTTCCGCTCCTCTCCAGTTGAGGGCCTGTATGTGAATCAGGCCATGCCATTTCTCTCTCCGATGCTATGTCAATCCCCCAAATTTCCATCACCTAAACTAACTATTCCCGCGATCCCTGCCCTATCTTCTTTTACCTACTCCTTCCTCCATTCACCATGGATTACCCTCCTCTCCATTCCACCTTTCCCCCATCTCCGAACTTTTCCATTTTCTGTCACATTCTGTCCTTCTTGGCTATATACTTTACCCCGTATTCCCCGCCCCCCATACCCACTAGTTTTCCTGACCTTCCAAAATCAGATTATCCCCCTGCTGTCCCTTCTCCACTCTTTTCCTTGACCAATGTCTTCATCCTCATTCCTCAAGTATTCCTGTAGACGTGAATGCGCCCAACTAAATCCACCCTTCGGTTGTGTGGTTTTCGCCAAAAACCTTCCCAACCCTCCTGAATCCTTACTGGCAGAACTGTACGCACTCCTCGCATCGCACCTTAAAACACATATACTCACTCTCTTCTTCTCCCTTTCATATTTTTTACTGACTCCCCATAATCATTAACTCTCAAAAGTCAATGCACTCGATTAACCCCCTTGTCTGTTAGAGAGACGCCGTCACAGGCCTCAAAACTAACGCAGATTTTGATGGGTGCCCAGTCATGTTGGAATCCAAGACAATGAAAACAAGCAGCGACTCTAGCATGTTACATCCACCTATGTCCCACATGTTAAATGGTCCGCTCCAGTTCATCGGAACAGAATATGCGGGAGAATTATGTCTTGGCCACACGAAAACTAACCACTCCTATCTGCTGTCACATTCTGATCCACCCCTATGTTCCCTAAGTAATGTCCCTCTTCAGTTCCACACATTCTGTTGGTCCTGTTCACGCTTTGATGCAGTCCGTGCTCTGCTTTTCCCCACCTATCCTTCCCTTACCAACCTCCACCTATCCAAACATCCTTCTCGAATATACACTTTCTGCTTTGACAACATGTTTCCTTTCTAGACGCATACATATCCTTTACTTCCCTATCCAAACCTTAACCATTCGCTCATCAATTCCTTGACCAACATTTAACCCTTTCAATATTTAATCTTGATAATTGAATATAGCAACTAACTACTAACTCAACCGCCTTCCAAACCCTTTACTTACTTCACACATAGGGCACACGACACTTAGATGCTAGCCATCATGATTTTGTTTTAACCATTAAACAATATTATGCTATTATCATCTATCATCTCATTTATTTATCATATCATCTATAGTTCCACACACACGACTATCTGATCATTATATTGTTTTCCTCAACCTGCATTAATTATTATTATATTATTATTATTATATTATCATACTTTATTATTATTATATTATTATATTAGTATTATATTACCCCACCCCGTGAGCTCTGCGTTTTTATATGTTGTTATTGTTGTTATTGTTATTATTTGTTATTATTTTTACAATATTGTAATTGTTGTATTGTTATCATAATCATCATATCAATCATCATCATCATCATCATCATTATAACAATTATTATCAGTATCAGTATCATTAAATTGGTTCATCTTATTATGAAGATTATCATATATTTTTTTCTTTTTAAATCCTTATCATAGGCGCACCACCCTCCGAGGGTAATGATCTCATTCGTCATTATCAGTGTCCTCCTGCCACATTTTTAGATTTCTCGAGGTCCTCGTCAGGCGCCCGTCGCGGCCGGCGGTGCGAGATTCTAAATAAAATCTCCACGGCCGAAACGACAACCTGTATTGGTCGTGCAGTGCCGCAATGGTTGCCAGATCAGCACTTAAAAAATAGGAGTTCCGCCCACGACCTACATCAGGAGAGGCCCTCTCGTTGCCAAAGGCGGGAAGGACTAGGGTGTGTGGTGTGTGTGTGTGTGTGTGGTGTGTGTGTGTGTGTGTGTGTGTGTGTGTGTGTGTTGTGCTGTGTGTGTGTGGGGTGTGTGTATGTGTGTGTGTGTGAGTGTGGTGTTGCGTGCGTGCGTGCGTTTGCAAAACACCGGAAAGCTGAAAAAGATTTGTTGTCTATTGTACCATTATATTTGTTATTATCAAGATCTTCATACTATAAACTTTTAATTTCATCATCAGTGAATATCCTCCCTCTCTCATCATCATCATCATTTTTATTGTTGCTGCTGTTGTGATCATTATTTAGTTAATGTTAGTTCTGTTATACACTAGAAATCCAAACAAGACATCCTAAGTATCAGTATCCTTGTCACTATTAGTTGTTAATCTCATTTGCATTAATTTGGAATTGCTGTTTTACCGGTTCTTCCGCCGAGACGCTGAAACCGGCGACAAGCAAAAGCAGCAAAGTAAAGTAACAAGAGGGAGAGGGGAAAAGGGCGTCTCCCCAGCCCTATTTTCCTCTTCGGCTGAAGCGCCGGAAGGACAGGGGCTGATCGGGACATTGTAATTATGTATCAGGCAATTTCCGCGGCCACCAAACCTCATAGGGTGTGTGGCGTAACTTATATTGGGGAAACTCAAACCTCCGGGATTGAGCTTGCAAATGTGGCGAGGCGGCGCGCGCGCCCGCCCGACCAAGGGGAAGGAGAACAGGAGGGGAAGGGGATAAATGGAAGGACCTGTTCTAATATATAAGAGGGTTAGAAGAATGCTCGAAGACCTGCAATGGGAAATACCGGGCCAAGAAAAGTCGGTCTTGAGCGGCTGGCCTCCTGCTCGAGCGCTTGTTGCTAACTACAGCCTGGCGTGATAGTCAGGTCAGTTGTGAATGCCGCGTCGTTTTTTCCTGGAGGAGGGCTTGAGCGTCAGACTTGTTTTTCGGCCTCTTTTTTCTTTGGATTATCTATTTATTTCTGTGTTACAAAACCGAAATCTTTATTTACAATGTTCATCAGCAATCGTGGTTATGGCACGTTTCGGAAGGAATTCATTTCCTCCGCCGCAAAACTCTTAAATGCACCGTCCTCTCACCTTCCTGTTGTACTTCTTCTCTAAAGTGCTTATTTGCTTGGCCGGCTCGTTTACATCCCGTGCCCGCCCTCCCATTTCTCGGACGTGAGCGGGTGTAGAGTGCCACAGAATTCCCCTCGCTCACGCACCATCCGCGCCCCCTGCAGCCCAGCCCCATTTCCCCGTTGACGCATGTCTCTCTTTCTTCCTGATTCAAGGTGGTCCTCCCGGCACTTTCCCGCCCTCGCTTCGCCGATGTCTCCCACACTTATCTTTCATCTGAATACGGATTCAATCGTACTTTTTTCAGATTTTCCTCTCAAGAAACACTTCTCGATTTTCAAAAAATAAATAGTTACTTTTAATTTTCATTCATTAATCTTCTGCCGTATCGTCCATTGTTTCCTTCCCCGCTGGACGACGTGTCCAGACGCCGATCTAACCTTCGTGATGCGCCCGATCCACTTCCCCCTTAGACGGAAAGATGCACTTTTAATTGCCCGATCGGATTCTCTCTCTCTCTCTCTCTCTCTCTCTCTCTCTCTCTCTCTATCTCTTCTCTCTTTATATCTTTCAAGTGTGTGTCGTGACTGCTGTATTTGTGTGTGTATATGTATTATATATATCCCGCACTATATATATACCCCCCCCTCCCCGATATAAATAGTAATAGTATGAATATATATAGAGTATTATCACACATATATGTGTGTGTGTGGTGTGTGTGTGGTGTGTTGTTGTATGTGTATGTGTATACATATAAATATATAAATTGGTATAATATGTATATTTACATATATATACTACATGTATATAAATATGTAGATGATTATATACTATATATAGATATATATAGTATAGACTATATATAGAGAGCGTATATATGTATTTAGGTATGCACCTCCTACCCCTTCTACATAATATATTATATATATATATATATACTATATACCATATACTACATATATGTGTGTTGTGTGGGTGTGTGTGTGGATCTTTGTGTGGTGTGCGTGTGGTGTGCTGTGTGTGTGTGTGTGTGGTGTGTGTGTGTCCGTGTTGTCGTGTGTGTGTGTGTGGTGTGTATATACTAATATATAATTATATATATATTATATATATATATATATAATATATATATAATATATATATACATGCATATATACAATATGTCTTATATATATAAACTATATTGAGTGTTTGTGTGTGTGTGTGGTGTGTGGTGCTGTGTGTGTGTGTGTGTGTGTGCTGTGTGGTGCCGCGCGCGCGTTGTGTGTGTGTGTGGCGCCCGCGCACGTGTGTTTGTGTGTTTGTGTGTGTTGGTGTGGGGTGTCTGTGTGTTGTGTGTGTGTGTGTGTGCTGTGTGTGTGGTGTGTGTGTGTGTTTGGTGTGTATACGTATGTGTGTGTGTGTGATATATATATATATATATATATATATACGATACCGCACCCCCTATATTATCATATATATATATATATATATATAGAATATAATAATATACACACATAATTGTGCAAGTTGGTGTGGACCTTTTGCGGCTGGAGGTAAAATATAAATGTGTTTTTGCTCCGTTTCAAAAATCAATCCTCGCCCACGAACCATCCGTTAAAACACAGCAAGAACGCTTTTTCAATGGTCTGAGTGTCTCCGAGATTCGGCAGCGTAGCAAAAACATGCTGGAGCACCCATACGAAGATCGAAAACGTTCTCGCGAGTCGGAGAGGTAGAAAGGATAGCAGTGCCCAATATGGTAAAGGAGCAATAGAGTTAGTGCTCTGAAGTCAGAAAGTCCTTTAAAGAAAGGAGCGGGTTGAGTCAGATTAAATGTTTCAGATTGCCGAAGCAAGATTCAGAAACACACGATTTGAAATGGTAAGACAGAATAGAAAAAATAACGGCATGGAGCAAAGAGATTACAGAGGGCAGAGTACATAGGCCGATAGGAATTTAAGGAGCAAAGGATGTAAACGACACGCCGGAGGAGAAAAAGGTCAAGTCAAGGGAAAAGTGGCTTCAGGTGACGAAGACAGCGACAGCATGGGTTTGTCAAATAGAAGATAAAATAATATGGTAAGACAAAACAGGACAACACCACACTGAAGAAGGAGGGATTCACAGATAATATCACACGCTCGAAAATAATGACGCAGGAGTATAAGAAGACGAGAAAAGGAAAAAAAAGGTCATGCAGCAAAACCCCGGATGCAACCCGTTTGGTTCCATTTCTTGGAGTCGAATCCTCTCAACTGCTGGAAGTGCGATCCTAAACTTCATTAGGAGTTCTATTGGGTTAAAATTCTCTCAGTTTTTTCCGAGTTCTCATTTTGATTAGAGGCAGGAAGGGAAAGGGGGTTAAACGAACACCCCCGGGAAGGGGGAAATGGTCTTATTAAACCCCCCGCGCACTATATCTTTGTAGCGTAAGATGTCTACTGGTCGAACATTGCTCTAAACAGTGTTCATTCAACATGTGATTATCATTAATTCCTGTGTTGTCCTTCTTTTTTCTATTGTTCTGTTTTCTGTGTTTCTGATGGCCCTTTTCAGTCGTATTTACTCTTCAGTCTCCATTTTTCTCTTCTCCGTTTCTATTTCTTGCTATCTTTAATAGGTTGTTATGCCCAGCCTTTCTCTCATTTGATTTTGCTGCGCATTTCAATTTCCCCCCAAGTAAGTACCCTCTTGTTTTAGCGAAGGTATTGCATCGCCACCTCCAGGGGCAGAGAAACAGAGGGTCGAGGAAAGAGCTAGGGGAGGAAAATAAACATGGGAATCGAAGAATTAATATAACATGCAAGCATACACACTGACACACCAAGGTATAAAAGATATATACGTACCACACCACACACACACACTACACCCACCACAGACACACACACACAAACACAACACAACACACACACCACAACACACACACACACACACACACAACACACAACACACACACTCCCACCACACCACACACCAACACACAACCCCACACACACATATATATGATAGCGCACTAGACTATTACCGACAGTCGGTAGTAATAGCGATAATAATAAGGAATTGGTTAGAAACGGTCACTGCGCGACCGCTACGCAAAATAAGGAAAGGACCTTAATGGAAAAACACGAGCGGTAGCCAGTATATAGTAATCTGAATACAAGTGGAAGAAATCTCCTTATCAATGATAGTAGCAGTCGTCAGTATAGAGAAGGAGGTAGTGGAAGTATTTGTAGCAGTGGCACTAGTAGTAGTAGTAGAAAGAGTGATTAGTAATAGAGTCAGTAGTAGTAGTGGTGGTAATGGTGGTTGTATTTGAAATTGTAATTAGAAGTAGGTGGTGATGTTGGTGCGTATTAGTAAAAAAAATAGAGAAATAGTAGATAGCAGCATCACTATGAGCAGCAACCCGCCCTCAGCAGCAGTAGACGGCTAAGTAACAGCGGCAGAAGCAGCCAGCACTAGTAATAGGAGCTAGCAGTAAAACAACAGTAGTAGCAGTTCGTAGTAGCGTACCCTCAAAAATTAGAAGTAGCAACAAGAATAGATCGTTCTTTTAGTAGAGTAGTAGTAGCCCTAGAACCCCAGGAACTTCAGTCTAGTACCCCGCCGACCTAATATGAAAAGATATCGATTGAAGAAATAAAAAAACATAGGCACTGCGGACACTCTGACAACTGGAGGCGACCGGGGAGTACCCCTCGACCTCGCCTCAGTTTGCCTTGCACTCACGCTCCTGCAGCCGCCGCTGCCGCAGCCACAGATTAAAAAGCTTCGAGGCGAGGAGCAGACTCCCCGCGCGGGGCCCTAAGGAGACGCGCCCTCGCTTTCCGTCGCGTGTGACTCTTCGTTTTACCTTCCTCGAAGCGTTTTTCCGCTCGACGTGATTCCGCATTCAGTCTTAACTCCTGGATTTCGTGGACGCCTTACTGGCACTTTACTTGAATTCAGATTTCTGAGTCATGATTATAAAGGTCTGATCTAAAGTGATAGCCCTTAGTTTGCGCTCCAAGGACCCTCCCACAATTCTCGGATACGAGAGATGCCTCCTTTTACACTGTACTTACTGAGTCTAACGGACTGTATACGTCCCTTACCGGAAGAACAACGCTGCGAAGTCCACTTAAACATCCTCTCTGGCAACGTCTCCCATAGCTCAAGAATTAGAAGATATTTCGGCATCGACCTTTATCTGTCAAACATTAAAGGTTTTGCCTTTATAGAAATCTCGTTTCGTCTAAGTCACTTAACAGGATTACAACTAAGCGCAATTATTATTGCTCTACACGGCTACTTTGTCAGATTCATAGTGACACTTTCATCTCCCGCACCCAACGTTCCACAAAAAAAAAAAAAAAAAAAAAAAAAAAAAAAAAAAAAAAAAAAAATATACTAATACCCGATATTATAATTACTATATATACTATCATATATAATATATATATATATATATATATTATTATCTATATATCTCAACTGCAGCGCACGCCACCACAATTCGGTGGCATGCAGACGGCGACCTTTCCGATACATTCCACGCACACAATCGCTAGGAACTCATATACTTAAACTACAGACATTTCTCAGACTCTTTAGCGCCTCTTAGAAACAAAAGTTGAGGGCTTGTTATTTTGGGTGGAAGAAAATGAGAAGAAACGTTTCCACTTTTCTTCCAGTGTCGTGAGCCCCAAGGACATTAAAGCTGCTTGTTCTCGCCATGGCGCCGCCCTTGGCCATCTATGGCAGAGACACAGCGCGAAGAGCCCTCGAGTCGAGTTTCTTGTCAACTGGTTTATTTCCGATCGCCGCGGCGCCCAACCAACGCTGATTCTCTCAGGCAAAAGCTTTATTACTTCTCACTCCCGACAAATAATTTGTAGTCTCACGCGGCTATGCCGGCTCCTGTGTGTGCTTCTCGAAACTTCACGACAAACAGCCCCTTTTTTCCCTTCCAAAAAGTGTTAGATATTGCCCCCCCCCCCCCCCCCCCCCCCCCCATTTCATGGAACACACAAAACTATGCAAATGACCAATAAAAATGTCATTTTACGGCCGACTGTTTCGTCGTTGTCATGGACCAGACACAGGCGGACTCTCGCTTCTGCCTGGTAATTTTCCTTTGCACTCGTGACTACGAGTTTGCGGCGTGCCTCCGGGATAGCTTTTTTATTATCACTTTATCTACTCGAGAAAGGGAGAGAGTATGTGTGTGATAGTGCGGAGGAGAGAGAGAGAGAGAGACCGAGAAGAGAGAGACGAGAGAGAGAGAGAAGGAGAGCAGCCCACCCGCCGCAGAGAGAGTAGAGAGAGAGAGAGGAGTGAGAGAGAGAGAAGCGCGCCCACCGCGAAGAGAAGAAAAAGAGAGAGAAGACAACGAAAGATAAAAAAGGCCCTAGGGTAAAAGAGATAGGGAGAACAGGGAAAAGAGATGAGAAGGGTGGGAAAGGAGTGAGGAGGTGGGATGGAGAGGGAGTGTACATGGCTGTGTATGTATAATGTCCCCCCAAGACACCCACCCTGAATCAACCATTGCAGGAGTAGGCCTTCCCAAGTTTCCAACTTTATACATGTATGTCTGATGTGTGCAGTATATAATATATATATACTATATATCTAAGAATCTAATATATCTTATATATATATTATATATATATAAATTAAGCCTTAACCCACCACCCTTAAAATAATATTATTATTCCCCTACATTCCCCCCCCCCCTCTTATTAATATTATTCCGTATATCCCCCCCCCCTACCCAGGTTCACTTCACCCCCCTCCCCCCCAACCCCCTACTCCCCCCCCCCCTAAAAATACTAACTAACTACCCCCACCCCACTCCATGACCCTCGACCCCCCCCCCCCCACCCCCTATATATCAAAAAATTACATATTACCCACTTATACAGCGCTTATAATTCCCCCCCCCCCCTCCCCCACCACCCCCTATATACCCCCCCCCCCCCCATACTACGCCTAATTACTACTTATATAAAATATTACCTATATATATATATCATATATATATTTATATATCTATATATATATAATATATAATATATAGATATATATTATAAATATATCATATATATAATATATATATATATGTGTGTGTGGCTGTTGTGGTTGTGTGTGTGCTGTGTGTGTGTGGTGTGTGTGTGTGTGTGTGGTTGGGTGGGTGTGTGTGGCTGTGTGTGTGTGTGTGTGGTACGATGTAGCACTATACATAAGTACCAGTAGGACCATTCACTCGGGTTTGAGGGCGTAGCTCGTAGGATGACGATGTATCTGACCTGCTGACACAGTCAGTTCGTGATCAGAGCTCGACGCGTTAAGGTTCCGTCCTTAGGGCCCTCCCCCTCTAGGGCTCGAGCATGACCTGACACTGGACCCGCTGTTACCTTGAGACATCTCCTGTGTTGTTACCAGTCGTGCTGTCAACTCCTTATTAATAAGAGTCACGCCGTTCTACAAAGACCAACTACCCTCTGGTCACCATGATGTATTAAGGATTCATTTAGGCCTTTTAGCAATCTGGTGGTAAGCCTTGGGCGATGGCGTCCTTCGGCTCCGCAGCACGAAACAGCCATTCGAAGAAAAAGAAGAAAAAAACCACTCGACCTCTCTTCAGAACTGTCTAAGTGAAAAAAAGACACAGAAAGTACACGTTGGGCATCCCTTCCCCTTCTATTATTTC
Source organism: Penaeus monodon (assembly GCF_015228065.2). Classification (NCBI taxonomy): domain Eukaryota; kingdom Metazoa; phylum Arthropoda; class Malacostraca; order Decapoda; family Penaeidae; genus Penaeus; species Penaeus monodon. The sequence continues at coordinate 32,320,078 of NC_051403.1, forward strand.
TCTTTCCTTTCTTCGTCCATAAAGTGTTAAGGCCTCAGATAGCAATTAAATCGTTGTGATTGCCGTTACGTGGTACAACGAAACATGAATATCGTTCGTATAGTAATAATTAATTAATTTTCTCTCCACTGCCATTTTAGAGATATGTTGTTCATCTGCAACGAATTTTAAAACGCGTTCGTGATGTATCGTATCACGAATATATTCTAATGTTTCTCCGCACGCACCGCACGTTCTTCCCCTTGCCCAGAACATGACCGCGATTTTCTCTTTAGATTGGGGGTCGGTCATTTGTGGTCTCATTTGACCCTCATCTTTCTCTTTCTTCGGTCAAACCTAGGGATTAACTGTGAGCCGGTGACCAATTGCTATGGTGACCGACGTTCTATCAATGTTATTCGTTTCGATTGTACTTCTTGAGCTGATGGGATCGCAATACGTCCGTCAAATGAATGTAGGACTAGGCGTTAAGCTAGAATAATGTCTTCGTATTAATGCTACACCTTCTCACTCTTGACTTGAAGTCGCTTGCAGTTTTGGGTGATTCCCAGGTGGTCGGTGCCATCCGTGTAATTTAGGGAAAATGTAAGACGCGCCACATCACAGATACTCAGAAAAGAGCAGGTATTTATAGATTTTCCTGACTTGGGTGCTTAAGGTATGGATTTTGAGTTCTAGGTCCCAAATCCGAGAAGTATAACATGCACTCACTAGCTCGACACCACGCTACCTCAGCAGTCAGATTTCTGCCACCCGGAGAAGGATTTGTTTGCCTAAAAAGCCCCACAGCACACATCATTTTTTTGCATATCTATTCTCATCATTTAAAATGTGAATTTCAATGTGCGTAGTTTGAATTAATTTTTCTATAGCTAGCATGTGCTAATTTTAATCTCAGTTGTCAAGCATTAATGTTAATATCTGTTTGTGATTCATTCTCGTGTTGAGGTCATCTCACACATTTCCAACCCCCCGCATCCCACCGCCGCCTGACACTGAACACATTTATTTCTCTCTGTGAGACGACAATTGGTCAAGTAATCCTTGCGCTATTGCCATTTTCGTTCCACCTAGCTATCTATCTATCATATTTATCAGAGACGGTTGGTAGTTCAAGCCAGGTCCGAATTGAGGGATCGCAATGATGTTTCCCTGTTCTCTATTTCTTTCTTTATCTTGTGGAAAATCAAAACACGCAAACCAAAAAAAAAAAGATGAAGTAAATAAATTACAAAACCAATAATTACAATAACTACAAAATTTAAAATAAACGGCTAGTGGTAACTTAATACCACCACTCTTTTGTTCCTTTCTTTTTCTCTATTCTGGCTATCTTTATGTGTATGAATCTGGGGTTTGCTTTTGGCCAGGGGGGCTTCCCGACATTCCTTGTGCAGTCGCACTACGTATAACGACAGGACCGAGGGGACCGCTGCTCAGAACCGGGGGATGCGGTGGGAAGGACTATTCGGATGAATCACCATAGTCTGGGACAAGGAGTTTCGTTAGAGCAGGTGTTGAGCTGTCACATGATGTAGGTGGAACGGGCGCCGTCCTGCGAGATGCCTAGATTCCAGCGAACGCGAGGTCGCCCAGTCGCCCAAAAAATTTTTATATTATTATTATTTTTAATTATTATTATCATATTAGTGTCATTATTAATATATTATTATTATTATTATTATCATTATTATTATTATTATTATTATTGTTGTTGCTGCTGTTGTTATTGTTATTGTTATTGCTATTGTCATTGTTATTGTTGTTTTTATTATTATTGTTAATGCTATTGCTATTATCAGTAGTGTTATGATGATGATGAGGATTATTAATTGTAGTAGTAGTAGTATAATTATTATTATTATCATTATTGTTACTGTTGTTATTATTATTATTATCATTATTGTTTCTGTTGTTATTATTATTATTACCATTTTAATTATGATTTGTTATTATTGCTATTTTGATTATCATCATTATTATTACTATCATTTATCTTCATTATTATCATGATTATTATTACTATCAATATTGTCATTATTTTTATTGTTATTACCCCCAATCCCTTGCCCGTTGTTGTCGTGGGAGGGGGGGAGGCTTAGGGGACGAGGGCTGGGACCCAATGCTGGGATATCCCTTGCCTTGGGCCTCAGCCCTCGACTCAACTAATTTTGCATGGACCTCCCCCCCTGCTTTTTCGTTTCCGTCCCTTCCCCAACCCCTTCTACTATCCACTTCCTACGGTGTGAGAGCCATGCTAATAGGATGAAAGGCTGATTTTATGCCAGTCCTGAATGGCCTGAGGGAGCCGTGAGCACAGTATTCCCCTGTTTTAGTTGTCTAGCCTTTACTCCTCTAGGGGACCCTGAGGGGTGGATTGTTTCTCTCCCTTTGTCATATCCTTTTTTCTTATAACCCATCCATTATCTGCCTCCAAGAGACTTTTCTTACACATCCTCCAATACCAATCCCCAACTACCATTTTGTCTGTTCTTCACACTCCCTTAATGTCTCGTCTATACTTATCCTTCAGAAAACACTTTATGTCAAACCTCCCTTCCAAACCACTGTCCCGTGCACAATTATTCTCATCTTCCCACCCCATTGACTTTGTTGCCTTTGAAAATCTAATTTCCTAGCCCCAGCCACTTTTCCTCATAGTTGATGATTTTAACTTCCGCCACACTCTTTGGGGTGATTCTATCATCAATTCCCGTGGCCGATCCCTAGAACGCTTCCTCTCCACAGCTGACCTTATTATTCTTAATTCAGATCGCCCTACAAACTTCGACATACGCATGCAATCTTTTTCATGCATTGATCTCTCTCTATGCTCCCCTCTCTTCATTTCCATTGGTCAGTTCTAGACTACTTGCCCTATAGTGACCACTTTCTAGTTTCTCCTTTCTCCTACTTGATATGTACCACTTCCTAACTCCCCACGCCGGTGCTTTGATAGAGACGACTGGCGTACTTTCATTTCAATCTCTACTATTCCTAACCCCCCACCCCCCCCTCTCATCCATTTCAGATATGATACAATATTTCACAACTACAGTCCTAAGAGCTGCCTATACAGCCATTCCTCGAACCTCAAGAACTTATACCTCTAAATGTGTTCCATGGTGGAATTCCTATTGCACTAAAGCACTTCAAGTAAAACGTGTAGCCTGGAAGAGTTACCACTACAAACGAGGCAAATTATGTTTCCTTATTTACATCTTCTACATTTTGGCGCCAGATTCATAGTTTATCAGGCAAACATCCCTCCATCCACCCTCGTCCTCCATATTGAGATACTTGATATCTGACTGATCCTCTCCAAGTCGCTAAAAAATAGGTGACTTTTTGAGCCAAGTCAGTAGTGGTTCTCATCTTTCTCCACACTTCTCTTCTCTTAAGACCATTAGGGGATGCACCTCCATCATCTTCACCCTACCCTCTGCTGAGTCTCATAATGCTCCTTTTTCTTCTCTGAACTCAATGATGCCTTACACTCATGCCGCAACACTCATTAAGTGCCTGATGGTATTCACTACTGTATGCTCTGACACCTTCCATCTTCCTCTCTATCCTTCCTTTGAACTATTTTCAACCACATATGGATGCCAGAAAATTTTCCTTCTCATTGGCGAGCTCTTATCCTTCCCTTCTTGAAACCCAAATAAATTGGGTACCCTCCCTCAATATGAATCCATATTAGCCATATTCTTTGACCCAGAAAAAGCATATGATACTACATGGCGGTACAATATTCTCCAAAAATTGTCCTCCCTAGGCATATATGGAAACATGGGTGTCTTTATAAAGTCTTTCCTCCCGAAACACACTTTCTCAGGTCAAAATTGTTTCTTACACATCATCATCATTTCCTCAGTTCAAAAACATCCCACAAGGTAGTGTGCCCCAGCACCACTTATTCCTTCTTGCCGTTAAGACATTGTCTCAATTTTACCACTAGAAGCTTGATCAAACACTATATGTTTATGATTTAACCATCTTCACCTCTGACACATCCATACCAAATCTTCGCCCGTTCCTTCAGTCTGCAATATCAGCAGTATCTTCTTGGGCCTCTAACTGTGGCTTCACTTTTCTACCTCCAAATCTTCTCCATCCTCTTCTCTCGCCCCATGTGTAGGTCCCGAACTTCACTCTTCTTATATGGCATTCCACTCCAATACCGTTCTCTGGCAAATTTCCTTGGCGTTATTTTTTACTCCAAAATGTCCTGGCGAGACCATATCTTTCACATTAAAGAAAATGCTTGCCTTTGCCTCCGAATCTTACAAACTCAGTCTCATGTATCCTGGGGCTCAGATTGCAAAACTCTCCTCCATCTTCATGTTACCTCGATCCTCTCCACTCTCGATGATGGATGCCATATCTACTCCTCCACCTCAACCTCCCTCCTTGCTCATCTTGATACAATCCACCACTGCCATCTTCGCTTAGCCCTAGGCGCCTTCCGCTCCTCTCCAGTTGAGGGCCTGTATGCTGAATCAGGCATGCCATTTCTCTCTCCGATGCTATGCTCAATTCCCCCAACTTCCCCTCACCAAACTAACTATCCCGCGATCCCTGCTTCCTATCTTTGCTTTTCACCTACTCCTTCTCCTTTACTCCTTCCTCCATTTTCTGTACATTCTGTCCCTTTCCTTGGGCTTATACTTTACCCCGTTTTTGCTCCTCTGTTTTCCCTGACCTTCCAAAATCAGATATCCCCCCTGCTGTCCTTCCCCACTCTTTTCCTTGACCATGTTTTCATTCATTCCTCAAGTATTCATGTAT
>NC_051403.1:32334868-32354492 GCF_015228065.2 Penaeus monodon
TAGTGCAGGTATCAGCCGCCTGAGATGCCTGCCCCACCTGCCCAATGCCCCTAGATCAGTTGAAGATTACGAGGACATAGAGATCTAGCATACAAACAAAAGGACCTAGCCGAGATCTGAGAGGACGTGTGGACGTCGAGGACAGACAGATTACACCGAAGACCAGGAAGAGGAGGACGAAAGGGACGAGCAGCCACGAAGATGCACCAGGACAACGCACGAGAGCGAGACGACCAGCCAAGTTCGGTTTACCCTTGAGGCAAATCTAAGACCCCTCGGGGGCGATTTTGGGGGTAGTTTTTCGCCCCCCTTCTCTCTAGGTCAAAACCCACTTTTTCCCTTTCTACGGGGAAAATCCACTTGGGCTTTATCAGGGGGGCACATTAATTAACGTCAAGGTGAGCTTCCTGTATCATCCCGAGTATACTTTTAGAACCCACCTATAAAAAATATAAAATCAAAAAAGGGGTTTACGATGATCAAATTTCATTTTAGAGGAAAATGAGAGAAGGGAAATTTAAAAACAATTGATAGTCTTACATTTCTTGTTATTGAATTAAACTTAAATTTGTACAAAAAAAAAAAATTTAATTGAACAGAGTCCACTTCTCCAATAAATGTGTAGGATAAACTGCCCTTTCTCTTAGCTTCCTTCTTAAAACCCTTTTGTCTGTACGGTTTCCTCAAATCCTTTCATTTTTCACGTATGGGTTTCAGGGATTCCAAAGGATGGTTTCTGCTTTCAATTGGTGTATCTGTCAAGGACTTCTCATGAGAAAAAACACAAAAAAATCAGAACAAAAAACACAAAACCCATTCCTAAAAAAAAAAACAAGGGTTTTATTTTAGGGAAGATAAAAAAACAAAAGATTCAATTAACAATTTCTTGTAGAAAAACACTTTTGACAAACAAAAAATTGCATATATTCATCCCTTTATAACGATCTGAGTATTTTTTTTATTTTACTTTTATATTATTTTTATGAAACCCTCATTTAGAAAGATAGTATTTTCTATTAAAAACTTCAATAACACTTACCCCTTTGAAGGGTTTTTAAACCTCAATAAAAAACAGAGAAACCTGAATGGTACCAAGTCCCACTGTCGCCACGCTGTGAAAAAGATATTCTATTTACCAGGGTTTTTCCAATTGTTTACATGATTATTTTGTTATTGTTCTTAATCAGATCTAAGTATTTAAAAAATTTTTTATTGATATTAGTACAGCTGAATGTTTTTTCTTATTTTGGGGATTTAAAGAATTTTACTGCCCTTTTTCCCGGGATTTCCGGGGACTTGTTTCGTTCCCTCTTCTCTCCTGGTTATACTAAAAAATTCGGGTTTTTAAACCCTGTATATTTTAAATTTTAAATCTACCAGGACTATGTTACAAGCATAGGTTCGTTTTAAAAAAATGAAAATACCGGAACTTAAATGAATTTCCCAGAAAACAAAATGAATACATATTGGTTTCCCCATTAAAATATCCATTATAGAACTTAATTTAATAAGAACAGTGAAATACACTGCTCCCCTCAAATTTAAAAGAGAATCCCTTTATGGGGAAACAAAAAAAACTGAACTTTGTGGGGTAACTCGTATTACACGTTTCCTTATCTTAGTTAATAAAAAAATATGCACCTGAAAAAAAATAGTAAAGTAATTTTTATCTTTCTAAGAAAATAAAATATCCTTTCTAAAAATTATTTAATACTAATTATCTTTTCACTAAAAAATTTAAAATAGGTATAAAAAAGTAACATTGAGTAAAGCCCAAAGTAAGGGAGGTATACAAAGGGTGGCACGACAATTTTTTTGGGTCATTCTTACTTCGTGTCCTAGTGCTCATTACACCCCTTTTGGGGTTAGGGAGCCCCCAAAAATTCGTCAAACCAAGTATAGGAACAAATTAATCACATTCCCAATATACTACCATTATCAAGATCCAAAATTCTATTATCATAAATATAAATATAAACAATAAAAATGTTTTGCCCCGCCCCTTTTTCTGCATTTTCAGAATTGTTACACATTCTCATCCCGGGGGGGGTAACAATCACTAGACTGTATACAAAGTTCCATAAAAATTTTGCATCTACTATCAGACAATACGGGTCACTTTACCAAAATACACCCGAGGATTTAACTTTACACACGACAGGCCCCATCTTTGCGGGAATCACATAAATTCCCCCAGCCCATAGGAATCAGAGGATTGTTAATTGTTTCAAACCTTTGCACCGGTTGCATCATGAAGATTAGAACTCTAGCCTAGTGCTCAACGGGTTTTCCCCTTTAGCCATATCCAACTGAGTGGGGATTTCAGGAGACGCTCATTCTTACCCCCCCCTTAGCCTAAGTTCCTAGCAATTTGTTTATAAAGTCTAATATATTAAATCTAAATTTATACAATCAACATATAAATAAGACAAAACTTTCATCAGAATGCCCTCGATTACTATATCCTGGGTCCTCATCCCCCTTTAAAAGGAACAACAATCACATAAATCCTAACATTTATTCTACAACTAAGCTGGATTCTCAAAGTACATCCTACCCGGGCCAAAGGCATAGGTTTTCATCAAAATCTTCTTTTAAAATACAAAATTTGGGTGTAAAAAAATTTCAATCTGGGTTTAAATTAAGCCCCAATATTACACCCAAAAAAAATAAAATTTTGATACCTACAATTTGTTTTTTAAACTTCTGTTGGTTCTGTATTTCCTATAACAAAAAAATAAGATATATTAAGACTAATCCTCTAATCTTTTGGGTTGCGTTAACTCTTACATTTTAAAGTATTTACGGTCTCATCGTTTTGAGATACTTCTCTTCAATTTTTTCTAGTATCTCTTCCCATAAAATAAAAATTTTCCCTTTTCTGGCTCTACCCAATAACTTCCATTAAATACATTCTCCATTTTTATAGGCCGTCCTCCATCAACCACTTAATAACCTTAAATGGCCCTTTCCCTTTCCTATTTAATTTAGCAGCAGTGTTAGTAGGTTCCTCAACTAGCCCCATCTAAACCCCAACTGTAATGGTTTGTTTTTTTACCACATTTCCCTTTTTGTAATATTCTGAGGTTATTTTTTAAAAGTTTCTTTCAGCAAGTTTTTCACATCAAATTTTCATCCTCATCCACCTCAAAAACTGGAAACTTAGTTGCCAACTTTTTGTTGGGGTTTTTCCCCATAAATGCAAAATAAGGTGAAGTCCCCAAATGAAGTGTGTCAGCTTCATTCAGACCTTTCATTTTTTGAAATGGACTGGGCCGTTTCGGGTGTTTTTGACTCAAAATGGCAAGTACGTCTAAGAGCCCAGGGCTCTTTCTACATGATTACCTCGAGGAGGTAGGGTATAAAAAATCCTTGTTTTATTCTGCTTTTTTACAGAACTCTCAAAATCTGATCCGTAAACTTCCCCCTTTATCTGAAATCCCTAAACGGGGGAGTTCTGAACCTACAATCTTTTTTAAATTTCAGCAGAATGTGTTTACTTTTTTTTCTTAAAGGATAAATTTCAGAAACCTACAAAAGGGGGTCAATGAGGGTAAGACAATATAAAAATGCCCTCTCCCATGCAAATCAATTAATTATGGATACCTAGCCTTTCCTTACGGGGTAAATTTTCCCCATGATGTATTTGGATCCATGTCCTTTAAATTGTTGAAAAGGGTTTTACATGTTTTTAATTTTCTTCACATTTTTAAACAGAGTGGGCCCAATAGAAATACTGTTTGGCTTTTGAAAAACCGTTTTATTTTTCTCCTAAATGGAATATTATGAGCTATAGAACAAGGCACGGGTTTAAATCCTTTGGGATACTAGGCTATTGTTTTACCCATTTTTCTCTTCTTAGTAAAAATGTGGGCTCTAATTTAAAAGTGATAAAATGGCGATTGCCTGGAATTCGCTTTGGTATAGTACCTCCTGCTAGAAACTCTAAAATTTTAGCCCATACTTTATCATCCTTTGGGCTTGTTTGTTTTTTTCTCGACTGTCACCCCTAAGAACCAAATTCTTTACTTGGTTGAGTGCTTCCCCTCTGTTTGGTGATAGCTCCTATAGGCCTAAAAAGAGGTCTGTACAATTTTTTCGTGCCTTTTTGTATTAAATTTTATAAATGAAATCCCTCATTCTAAAAATATCTAGACTTCTAGGACAAGGTTCTTTCAAAACCAGGGGTTTAAATGGCTGATGGTCTGTAACATGGTGAAAGGCTTAACCAATGATAATGGTTTAAAAAAACCTAAAGGCATTGAGATACCCAAAGTTTCTTTATCAGTGACTGAGTACTTTTTTCTTTTGAAATTAATTCTTTGAATATATCTATCGTCAAAATCATTTTTCTTTCGCTTTAATATCCACCAAGTGGTTCACTAGATCTGTATGTAGTTAAATTCTTTAGTTGGCCCCCGCTTTAACAAAGACTGGGGCACTTACTAATTTCTTTCAATGTTACAAAAGCAATATTACAGGCCTCATTCCACTAAAAATTTTTAATTTTTCCTGGTCAAAAAGTAAAGGTTCAACTTTTGGGGAAAAATTTTGGATATGCTTCCGAAAAAAATTTACACACCAATGAATTTCTACTTGTTTGACATTTTAGGGGGAGGCATCTGTTAATTTCTTCCGGGTTCTTTTTTTTTTGGTTAAATTCCTTTTTCTGATTGAATGCCCCAAGACTAACTTCCCCTTTGGGCCAAAATACATTTGGATAAAATTTACTTTCATTTCCCCTTGTTTTAACCTTTTTAAATGTCTCTGTAATTTTCCAGCATTTGTTTGGGAAGAGTCTGCCCAAAAACTACATCATCTAAATAAATTTCCGACCCCGCCTTCTTTTAAATTTAAAGGACTTTAAAACTTCGCATTTTCCAGTAAAGATAGCAGGGCAATTTACAATCCAAAAGGCAAAGCTTAAATCTTAAAATTTTAAACCCTCTGAAAAAAGAATTTAAAACTTAGAAGATTCATTATGGCCACTTTAAAATAAACATTTATGTCTAAATGCAGACAATTTTCTTCCAGCACTCTCTTCTACTAGCTCCGCTAATCTAGGAGGGGCTGTACGTCCATCTTTAAATTTTTTTATTTATTGCCTGAAATCTATGACATACGTTTTATCCATCAGGGTTTGCCAAAAAGTTTTGGGGATAGATCGCAACAGTGGATTTTCAAATTTCACCTCTTTCCTCAGTTTTGAATCATTTCTGCAATTATTTCTTTGCTGTTCAGGGTTTCCCATAAATGGCAATGGCATGCAAAATGGTTTTTATCACCCTGGAAAATGTGCTTCTGCTACTTTCAAAACGACCTAATTCTGTTTCACAATATGAACAATTCATTGTTTTCAAGAACACCCCATTATAACTCCCCCTTTTAATAAGTGTCCTCAGACGAGTCCTCCGATCACCACTAATCGGGGCCCTATCACTATGAGGACTGTTGTAATTTGACCAAAATACCCAAATTTTTTCTCCAAAGACCTACAGCAAACTTACATTCCCCTATGAGGTTTCCTTACCTTTTTATTTTTTTCTTGTGGTTAAAAAGTGGCAGTGAAAACCACATAGTATAATTTTATCTCCTTGGGTTCTTTCTAAAAAGGGGTTTTGGGCAAGTCCCACTTTGTTACCTAATTTTACACCTTTAAAGGGCAAGTATTAATTTTTTCTTCTCTAAACGTATACTCCCAAACTTTGACCCTGGGGTGAACTTAATGGGTCTCTTTTTTAAAGGGTAATGGGATGTCAAATCCCTTTTTTTTCATCTATCACATAACAACCCTTACTTAAGATTTTCCCCTTTTAAATTTTACAATTTTCCCTCTCATCTTTTCAAAAAAAAATTATGTCCACTTGGAAAACTTAGGGGTTTTTCACAGAATTAACTTTCCCTGGAGGACAAGGTTTTTTGGGTTAAAGTGTAATCATTTTTTGAACCCAATTTGCAAATTTTTCCTTTCAAATCATGAATTTTTTTCTTCATTCTACCATATTTTATTTATCCCAACCCTTTAAGATCTTATCGTTTTTTCCCCAATAGAGATCTTGAGTTTTTTCATTCCCAAAAAATGTTGCTTTTTCCAACATATCCGACCCTCAAAACTCGAAGTTAAATACTCTCAGGGGGCAATTATCATCTTTTTTTTTTGAAATATTTGGGGATATTATATTGAACTTGAATTTTCGCCTCGGGCTTTTAGTAATTTTTTGGTCCCGAGTGTAAACTTTTTACTTGGGTAAACTTATCTTCTAAGTCAAGGTTTTGAAGCACCTATACTTTATCGCTGCAGAGGAAGCCTGTACAACAACAGCGAAACTTTTCTGTTATTAAACCCTTATCATAATAATAGGGGTATCAAACTTTCTAATCTGACTGATTTTTTACCTTAGGGGTTTTTGTTTGGGTTTGGGTTTTTATCTCCATTATTTTCCTTTCACCTGAAAATTTTTTAGCTCTGCAGTAATTGCTATTCGGGTGGGTCCCCATTATTTGGTGTCCTGTTTAGTCTTACCAGGGCATCCAGAATACCCTTCCTTTTTCCCCCCTGTAGGCAGTCCAAAAACAACTCCTGGCAACAGGTTTCCCTGACATTTGTACAATATGTTACTTCCATCGACACCAACCACATGGATAACTTACAACTATTCCTTGGGTTCGACTGTATCTTGACTTTTTCTTTTTTCACCCGTGAACGCAAAAGCCTACGTTCCATTTTTAACCAGTCAAAAAAATTTTTCCCCTTCCTTCCAAGCAAGAATTTTAAAACCCAACTTGATGGTTTTGGCAAATCTTTCCCTCATAACCCCCCCTTTCCCCATTTTTTTTCCCCTTTAGGGGTCATTCCTGAGAAAATGCTCTAGCTATGATCCTAAACCCAGCCCAAAAAATTATTCAAAACTCCCTAGGGTCTTTATCCAGTAGTAAATTTATAAATAATTCTCTTGGGTTCCATTGCTTTTTAGGCCCCCCTAAAAGACCATTTTAAAAACTTTTGTCCAAAAAACTTGTCTCCAAATTTTTCCCCACGGGAGGGTTTTTAATTTACCATCACAAAGATTCGCAGATCTCTTTCCCTTCTGTTTTAAAGGGAATGTGTTTTCAAAGTACATCATCTTTTATCTCCCAAATGTTTTTCCTTTTTTACAAAAATTAATATTACCAAGAGCCTCAATGCCCTGTAAATCTTTCATATTCAACTTTTTAATATCACTTTTAAAAATATTTTACTGTGCAACTAGTGGAAAGTTTTGAGAAGGTGAGCAATGTTAGACTATGCACGTTCCTATGTCTGGCAGTTTTGATAATAATTTTTTTCTTCTCTTCCAACTCTTTTTTTTTATATTTTCCTTATCTCTTTCGTCTCTTATTTTTTCCCCTAAAGATACACCTTTTTTAACTTAAATTTTTAATTTAATCACCATTCTGTAAGGGATGCATTTTCCACAGTATCTTTCTCACCTTCCTTTCTCTACCCGTTTCTCTCTAGCAAATTCTCAAACTTATTTTGACAAAGAACTTAAGAATTTTAAACATGTTTTCTCTATGGTCAAAACCACTATTTTTTTACTGGGAAATCCACTTGGGCTTTACTAAGGGGGGCATATTAATTAACGTCAGTGTGACTCTCCTGTATCATTTCCCAGTCTACTCTTTATAACCCACCTATAAAAAAAAATATAAAATAAGAGGGTTTTCTGATGATCTAATTTCAGTCTTTGAGGGAAATGAGAGAAGGGTAAAATTTAAAAATTGATAGTCTTAAAATCTTGAATATTGAAATTTTAAATCATTAAACTTTTACAAAAAACAAAAAAACTAAATTGACACAGTGTTTACTTCTCCAAAAAGTGTAGTAAAACGTCCTTTTTCTTATGTCTTCCTTTTTGAATCCCTTTGTCTGTACAAAATTTCCCCAAATTTTTCTTTTTTCACGTACAGTCCAGAGGTTCTAAGGATGGCATCGCTTTTTAACTGGTGGGGCTGTTTTAAGGATTTTCTGAAGCAAACACAACTTAAACGAACAAAAAAAAAAAAAAAAATAACATTCTAAAAAAAGAAAAAAAATGGTTTTTATTTTGGAATCATAAAAAATAAAAGATTCAAATAACATTTTCTGTTGGAACATAATTTTTTGACAAAAAAAAACCCCATTGCAAATTTAGCCATTTATCGATCCGAGTAGTTTTTATTTATACATTATATTTTAAATTTTATGAAACCCCATTTTAGCAAAGAATTATTTTTTATTATAAACTTCAATAAAACTTACTCTTGAAGGGTTTTTAAAACTTCAATGATAACAGAAAACTCTGAAAGGTATCCCAATGCACTGTCAGCCACTACTTGAAAAAGATATTTTATTTTCCAGGTTTTTCCCAATTTTTTCTCAAAAAGATTACTTTTTTTTGTTTTGTAATAGATCTTAGTATTTTATAAAATTATTTATAAGTACAGTTGAAAGTTTTTTTCTTCTTTTTGGATTTTTAAAAAATTTTTCTAACCCCTTTGGGCATTTTCCCGGAAATTTTTCGGTTCTCTCTCTCTCTCTTGGTTATGACTAAATATCAGGTTTAACACTGTAATTTTTTACATTTTTAAAAATCACTCATGTAAATATATTACAAACATATGGTCGTTTTTAAAATTTCCATAATACCGGAACTTTTAAAGAGTTTCCCAAAACAAAAAGAAAACATATTGGTTTCTCCATTAAAATATCCTTATGAACCTTTTTTTAATAAGCAAAAAGTGAAAAATCACGCGTACCCCCTAATTTAAAGAGAATGCCTTATGGGGAAACAAAAAAAAACTTTTGTAGGGTAAAAATCCCATATTTACACTGTTTTTCCCTTTTCTTAGTGTAATAATAAAACTATATAGCCCCGATACAAAAAAAGTAAAGTAAAATTTTACTTTTTAAAAAAATAAAAAAAAACTTTTCTAAATAATTATTTAAGACTAATTTTTTTATCAGTAAAAACTAATTAATGAGGTATCATAAATAACATTAAATAAAGACCCAAATAAATGGGTATACAAAAGGGTGGGCCAGACAAATTTTTGGGTATTCTTTTTTCGTGTCCCCAGGCTCTTACAAGTAGGTGGCCCCGCAATGTACGATGTCGGCCTATCCCTCCCCCTCCGGGGTGGCTGACTGACCTGACCGATTTCCCTTTTGACATCGTCCCCCCCCTGTGGTTCCCGTTTGGTGTCAACTCTAATTATAAAGAGTCAGCCCTCAACAAGTCCACACCCCCCAAAGCCCTTATAATAGGGTACAATACCCGGTATAGTGTGTGTGGGGTGTGTGTGATTTTGTAGGGGTATATATATGTTGTGTTGTGTTGATTGTGTATTGTATATAAAGAAATAATACATATATAATATATATATATATAATATCTATATATATATTAATTGTACGCCGACTGCCTCGTCCTGCCACCAACACAAGGCAGGCTAGCAACGGCGTGCTATCCACAGGGTCTGAACACTGAACAGCTCCAAGAGGCACCGAGCACACAGCGTCCAGAACACCATGAGGAAAAGCCAAGTGGCGAGGCAGGCACGAAATAAACACAAAAGGACTGTCTTCCTTTATGTACACAGTTTTTTAACCGTACACTTTCCATAGGCACATACAGGGGGACACCAGCATGTCACACTGCCCGATACAGCTATATAACAGGCAACTCAAGTATATAATCGGTCACAGGGGCACCACGCGATGTCCTCTTCACAGGAGCAGTCACCCAACTCGTCCTGTCTTGGCTTTGTTACTCCGCTCAGCTCGCGTCGCGCAGTTGCATCTGTTTGCCAGGTCCCTTATGTTTATGCCCGGTCATCTTTTCATGTTAAACATTGTTTTGCAAAGAGACAAGACCCTGGTATAGCAATATATATATATATATATATATATATATATATATATATATATATATATATATATATATATATATTAAATGTACATATACATATATATATGTTGGTGGCTCCTTCATGCTCAAGGTGTTGTGAAGTGATGGTGTGGTAGAATAGATAGTGTTAAGTGCTTGCATTCCTTCTCGCTTGCAGCTGCCACCACTGGCTAGCCTAGCGCCAAAAAGGGAGCAGCCCTGCATAAGCCTCCCATGCCAATTCACAGCCTCTCCATCATCGAGAACCAGCATCTATCCCAACCGAAAAGTAGAAGTTGTATTAACAAGACTAAGAATCGGGCACACAAGACTGATAACTAATAAGACCCTCTATGTCACAATTCTCCCCAAATACATTTTTCAGTGTATATGAGGGGAGACAAGTCTGAGAATGTTGCACATCTTTCCAATACATGTGCAATCGTTAATGGCTCTTGGTATCCCTCACAGAGTGCTCAACTTTTTGCCATCATCAGCCCATGAGTCAGTCTTGTGTGCCCGATTCTTAGTATTGTTAATGCAACTTCCACTTTTCGGTTGGGATGGATGCTAGTCACACAACTACCAAGGTCAGCTCTAATCTCTTGCAGTTTGTTTCTGGAGGTATGCCTCCATTGTTTCTTCCATTTATCGCAAAGACAACTCCTGATAATGGGTTTCAGGTCGGTGTGTGGGAGAGGAAAACGAGCATCACAAAGCTGAGTGGCAGCTGCTTTGGCCTTCTGATCAGCTCGCTCATTTCCACTGATACCAACATGTGCTGGCACACAACACAGAGTTATCTTTTTACATAATGACATTACTACAAGCCAATCTTGAACCTCCCTCACTACTGGATGTGATGAGTTTAAGCTCTTGATTGCTTGCAAGGCACAATATATCACAATAGAATGGTGCGTAAGATCTCTAGTCATATTAACTGCTGCAAGGATGGCATGTAACTCTGCAGTGAAGATCGAGGCTGCTAGAGAAAGACTGCCAAGATGCAGTTGTTCACTGCTGCAAAGCCCACATCATTTTCAGATTTCGAAACATCTGTATATATTGCATCTGATCCTGGTACTTAGAAATGTGCTGAAGAAATCTCTCTCCAACTTCTACTTCGGATCTCTCCTCTTTCCCAATTCTGACCAAATCCAGCTCGATCTGATTAGTCCATGGGGGAATTGGGGAATGCCAACAGCCAAAACTTTAGTGAGATTTGATTTAAGATCTTCCACAAGATTCCTCATTCTCCTACCATAGGATTGGCTATCCTCAAGGGGGTTGAAAACCAATCTGGATGTAGGAGATCCTGGAATCCTTTGTAGTCTCACATAATAAATCAGGTTCATGTTGTCCCAGTGTAATGAAAGAGGTGGTTCTCCACTCTCAGCATACAGGGACTCCACAGGTGAAGACCTATAAGCCCCAGTACAGATTCTGAGAGCTTCATTATGAACCGAGTCCAACATACGGAGAACAGTGGGAGTTGCAGATGAATAAGCCTCATATCCGTATTCAAGCTTACTACGAATAAGCATTCGGTAAGGCCGCAGAAGCATTGTGCGTTCTGCACCCTATGATAGATGTGAAAGAACCCGTAAAATACTAAGTGCTTTTGTAGCCTTCACTCTTAACTGTTTGATGTGATGTAAGCCTTGAGTCAAAAATTAGACCCAAGTACTTCAACTCTTGGACAAATTGCAGTGGGTTTGCTCCTGAATAGAGGGAGGGATGGAACTTTCCTTGTTTGTGGAAATGTATAGCCATGGTCTTGGTTGGGGAAAATTTGAACCCATGATATGTTGCCCACTGTACAACTTGATTCACTGCAGCCTGCATGTGTCCTTGCACATGCTGTAAGCTTCCTCCTGAGCAGTACAGTGTAAAGTCATCCACAAACAGATTACATGAGACAGAACTTGGAACAACCTTTACGATGTCATTTATAGCAATGGCAAACAGGGGTCACACTTAAGACACTCCCTTGTGGGACCCCTTCCAGTTGATCTTCCAGATTAGAGAAACTGTTTCCCACCCAAACTCTGAACTTCCTGTTAGCAAGGAAGCATCGTATGAAGGTTAAACCAATGTCATACAGCTTCATGAGTATGCCTTTCCAAGATCAAAGAAGACTGCTAACATGTGACGTCGCTGTGCGAAGGAATTCTGTATAGCAGTTTCCATCCTTACAAGTGCATCTGTGGTCGATCTCAATCTTCTAAACCCATATTGATATGGAGTCAGCACGTTTTCCTTTTCTAGCAGCCATGTCAACCTGAAGTTTACCATTTTCTCCATCAGCTTGCAGATACAGCTGGTGAGAGAAATTGGTCTGTAATTTCCTGGTGTGGAAGCATCCTTGCCAGGTTTAGGGACAGGAATGATTATAGCCTCTTTCCATGTGGATGGCACTGTACCCTCCTTATAGATCCTATTGCATAGATCCAACAAGGAATTTCTGGTAAATAAGATATCATTTGGTATGGAATATCGTCACTTCCTGGGGCAGTCTTATGGCAGAGCTGCAAAGCAAAGTTCCATCTCCTTGTGTGAAAATGGCAAGTTGTATGGAAGTTTTGCTGCTACTAATGAATGACACTGGGTGTCGTTCCTGTTCAGCCTGAAGAGTGGAGAATCGGACAGTGGCCATTTATCTTCAAAGCAAGTGGTGACATGGATATGCTCTTTCCAGCAATCTTATGCACCTTGTCCCACAAGGTGCGTCTCCACGACGTCCGTCTAGCCTCCTTTAGCACGCACCTGGCCTTGGCTCGGGTATTTTTGTAATGGATCAAGGTTACATCACTGGGCTTCGTTTCAACTGCCTTAATGCAGCTTTCCATGCTCTGACAGCTTGTTGGCATTCATCAAACCACCATGGTACCGGAGGTCGACGGTAATGCCCGCTACTTTTGGAATGGATGCTTCTGCTGCAAGGTGAATTTGTGATGTGAAGTGATTAACAGCATCTTGAACACACTCGAAATCATTCACAGATCCTTGCAATACTGCAGATGATCTAAAAAGATTCCAGAGTAGAAATGGATGTGGCAACTGCCCAAGTAGATGTACAAATCATCTATGTTGAGATTATGTGGAGGAAGGTAGATGGATGCAACAGTGTAAGGTCGTGTCAAGCCTGTAGTGTTGTCTGCAGGTGGAAGGCCTGGAAGGGAATATCCTGATGTACCATTACTGCTACTCCTCCATGAGGTCCATTATCAAAGGGCTTGAATTTGGAATCCTCTCAGGGAAATGGGATGATTTTCCCTGGTCATAATCTCTTGTAGTCATACACACACTGGGTTACAAGAAGGTATCAGATGTTGCAGTCCTTCCCATTTTGCATGAATTCCCTGACAGTTCCATTGGATTAGGGTATCCAGTTTTTAACTACCTCTTCATAAGGTGTTTGGCAGCACCTGTGGTCAAGGTTTGCCCCACACCTTTAGGCTGTCCCTTTCCAGGATCTTGGGAGAATCTTTTGAGGGGTTGTTTACCCGTGCTTTCCACAGGCTTCCTTTTTACAGGCTCAGGATTTCTTTGCCTGGGCAAAGTACATACCTGAGCCTTTACTTCAGGGGCATTCTGCCTAACAGCGGAGGACCCCTGTGAATGTGGTGGCAGCTGGAGGTGTCAGCGTTGAGGCCTCTGAAGCCCTGCCTGACAGCTCTAAAGACCCCACTTTGACATGTGTCTTTTGAACAGGCTCAGGATTCCTTTGCTTGGGCAAAGGACATACCTGAGCCTTTGCTTCAGGGGCATTCTGCCTAGCAGCAGAGGCCCCTGTGGATGTGGTAGCAGCTGGAGCTGTCACCGTTGAGGCCTCTGGAGCCTTAACTGATGGCTCGAAAGACCTTCTTTGGGAGGAAGAGTCTCCTTAATAGAACCTTCACTCCTACTCCGTTTCTGGTGGAACAATTCACCAGAGGCAGTTTCAGCAATTGGGGACTGAGGTTCAAAGGAAGTGGCAGAGTGTGTGGTGTAAGAAGCACCGGATGGCAAGGGTTGATGGGAAGGAGGATGGGTTACAACCGAAGTAAAGGATTTACCTGGCCGTGCAAACAGCACACAGGCACGTTGCTTTGCCTCTGGAAAATTAACTTTCTCCTTGCTCCTTATTACCACTACTTTTTCAAATTTGTACCTTTTACATTGCTTTGAAGAAACTTCATGAACTTCTTTGCAGTGGTAACAGTATATTGGACCTAAACAATTGTCATCTCCTTGATGACCTGTTGTACTACACTTTACACATACTCTTGGTTGTCTATTTTCCTTAAAATGGCAAGAGTTGGCTCCATGCCTATAACCCTGGCAGTGGAAGCACCGCATAGGGTTGGGTACATATGGCTTTACCTTGAGGTAGCTGATTCTGATAGGACCAACGTGTTAAAAGTTAGAAGGAGAGCTGGTGTTGACTGTTCCAAGCCATCAACTTTCTTCTTAAAACGTTTTACTGCCACTACATTAAATTTCTCTAGTTCCTCTGACAGTTTCTCCTCAGAATACCTCATCAGGTCTCAGGAAAAGACAGTTCTCTTACACTGATTGAGGGTTTTGTGAGGAGAACATGAAACTTGAGCCCCAGGGATGTCGCATATTGCACGCAGACAGTCACTCTCATCTGGTGACGAATCCTCAACTATCAGGCTACCATCTTGCTGTGGGGTGATGCGAGGATCACATTGACATACCTCAACTATTTTCCGATGTACTTCAAAAATATCAAGATCCATGATTGATACACCATCAATGGTCTTCACTACTAGGTATTTACCTGGTTTGGGACTTCGGGAACCATTGCGATTCTCATTTTTGCCCTTTGGAAGCTGGAAAGGTTCCAGAGTGACAACATGTGATGTTCCAGAGGGAATGGTCGGGGGATTGCATAGGTCGTCAGGGAGAGCTAGATCTTTGTAAATTTGTAGTAGTCATACAAATTAGAATTCTTCATTTCCTCACCCCCACCCAACCACAATAAGGGAGCTATAGTGGGGATCAAAATCTCCCAACAGCCACAGGAGTAATGAGGAAATATACGCAGCCACTATTACAGTACTGATGGCAGTCTCGGGACCTATATGCTACCGAGTGAACAGTGCCTGTTTGACCCTAGCCATATTTGACCAGCCGATTGACTTGACCGGGTCTTGATCTAGCCACCCGTATAACCAGAATAGATGACCAAAGAGGTGTGTCACTAGCTGCAGGGCACAGCATGCAGCATCACTCACCCTCCAGGACTCCTGTCTCCTGGTAATACGGGATGCCACACACGGCAAACACATGTGGGAGAGTTCTCCCTGGTCCAAGATGGAATGAACCAGGGGTGGGTGCACCATCCCCTCGTAGGCCTTGGTTCACCAGGAAGCCATTTTGTCTCATCCCTCAATGGTGACCCCTCCAGTATGGGTAGCCCTCTGGTCTGGCTCACCAGATCATTGGGACCTCAAGCCCCCCCACCGCCGCAAGGCAGCTTCCGTTAGGGGGGTGTTTCACTACGACACTGAGGGAGGTGGAGTGTGCCCGTAGGCAGTCTCTAATCAATTCACAGAACTTGATAACCTGATGGACCAAGTTGCTCTGTGGGAGCTCTTCAAGTGCAAAATACTCAAAGTAGCACAGGAGTCCATTGACGTACACCCAAGGAAAGGCAGAATTCCATCTCTCTGCAGACATTGGAGGCCAGTAAAGCATGCTGCATGGCTTGACTGAATGGCAATCAGGTCTTGAGTCACTCTTTGGGCTCGGACACTGCTGAGAAGGGAGAAGGAACAGTTCATCAGGAATCTTGCTGTGGAGGTTGAAGGTCATTTCTTGGTAAATGACCTTTACCCTGCCTACCAAGCCCTGAGAAAGCTGAACTCTAAGCCCTCCTCACAGATGACTGCAGTCCGCTCAGTGGACGGATAGATCATCTCAGATCATGTTGAGGTATTTTGAGCAGTTGTACCAGGTAGACCCTCCAAAAGTTAGCTTGGATGCAAGTGGTATCACAATACCTGCGCTGGACCCACCCATCAGTGAGGAACGTCCTACCCTAACAGAGGTTAGGATGGCGATTTCCAAGCTGAAGTGTGGGAAAGCCGGAGTCATATGTGATATCCCTGCTAAACTTCTAAAGGCTGGGGGTGAACCTATGGCTTGAGGTTGCATGCAGTCTTGACTGCCATCTGGCAGTCTGGTACCATCCCCCCTGACCTGCTGAGGGGCGTGGTCATCCCAGTCTGGAAGGGGAAAGGGGATCGTTGGGATTGTAGCCACTACCATGGCATTACACTGCTCAGCATACCACATTCTTCTGAAACAGATCCACGACCACCTACTAAGGCAGCATAGACCGGAGCAGTCTGAATTCACTCCTGGCAAGTCCACAATAGACCGAATACTAGCGCTTCAAGTAATTGTGGAACGCCGTCGTGAGTTGCCTGCAGCCTACATCGATCTCAAAAAGGCATTTGACTCGGTGCATCGTGAATTGCTATGGGAGATCCTGAGACTCAGAGGAATTCCAACACGGATTATTGGCCTAATAGCAAGCCTATATACCGGTACTGAGAGTGCTGTTATGTGTGATGGGGGCCTGTCAAACTTCTTCCCTGCTAACTCAGGGTGTGAGACAAAGCTGTGTCCTTGCACCAGTACTTTTCAACACCTGCATGAACTGGATAATGGGCAGAGCTACTAGCCAAAGTCAGTGTGGAGAAAACCCTGGCAATATCAAAGTCTCAGACTCAACATTCCCGATGATATTGCAATCCTATCGGAGTCCCGGGAGTCTTGGGGGCGGCTCTTGATTTTTTAGCTATGAGGCGAAGCTCTTACCCTAGAGATCCCCGGGAAACCAAGACGAAGATTCAGGATTTTGGGGGCCCATTCCATGATCCATGCTTGCGGTGAGGACATTAAAGTCACAGAGAGTTTTGTATACCTTGGTAAACATAGTCCATATCTCTGGGCTGTCAGACCAAAAGTAGCAGGCGGATTGGCCTGGCAACAGGAGCCATGAACTGATAAAACAAGAGCATTTGGAGGTGCCGGTACCTATGCAAAAGGGGACGAAGATATGTGTCATCAAGGCCTTGATATGCCAGTTTGCTCTATGAAGCGTCTTGATGCCTTTTGTAACAAGTCTCTTCCCCGGGATCATGGGGTACAGTTGGCATGGCTACACCGTGAGACGGGCAGGGACCTGTTACTTGCATAATCCAGGATTGCCAACTCAGGTTATATGGGCACCTAGCTCGTTCCCCTTTATGACCCTGTCCATCAGGTTGTCTCTTTGCGAGACATTCCTGGGTGGAGGAGGCCCCTGGAAAACCCCTTGATGATGAGATAAAGATAGTAATATTAATATATATATATTATAATATATATATTATATATATAATATATATTAATATATATAAATATATATGTATATATAAATGAAAATATATATATATATATATATATATATATATATATTATATATATATTTTATATAATTAAAATATATATACAAATATATATATAATATATATTATAATAAAATAATATAATGATATATATACATAATAAAGGTATATATATATATATACCAATTATATAATATATACTAATATATATATATATTATATATATATATATATATTATATTATATATATATATAATATTTTATTATTATATTTATTTTATTTATTTTTTTTGTTGTGGTGTGTGTTGATATATATTTAATATAATAAATATATATAATATATATTATATATATATTTTAAAATATATATAATAATATATGTATAATATATATTAAAATTTTTATAATATATAAATTATCATATTAATTATATATATAATATATATATATATTATATATATATATATTTTGTGTGTTTGTGTGTGTGTGTGTTTGTGTGGGTGGTTGTGTGTGTGTGTGTGTGTGTTGTGTTGTGTTGTGTTGTATGGTGTGTGTGTGTGTGTTATTATAATATATAGTATATATTATATAATAAATATATATAATATATAATATAAAATTATATATGTATATTTTTTGGTTATTATATATTTTATATATATATATATTAAATAGTGTTATATTCATAATAATATATATATATATATATATATATATATATATATATATAAGTAGATAATATATATAAGAAAATAACAAAACACAAACACCAAAAAAAAAAACAACACAAAACACAAAAACACAATATATTCTATTCATCTATAATATTTTATATATATATTATATATATATATATATCTATTTATTTATGTATATAAGAAAATATATATTTTTATTAATATATATATATATATATATAATATATATAAAATATAAAATATATATTATATATATATTGCAATATATTAATTTTTATATATTAGTTTAAATATATATATATAGATATAATAATATATATATTAATATATAATATATAGTATATTATATATAAATATATATCTATATATGTTACAATTTTATATATATATATATATATATATTATATAAAATATATTATATATTTTTATAGATATAATATCCAATACAGATATAATATGTATGTGTGTGGTGTTTTGTGTGTTTGTGTTGTGTGTGTTTGTGTGTATTACTATATTATCTACTGTTATCTATCTATTATAGTTATGGTGTATGTGTTTCTTTTGTTGTAGTAAGCATATATACAAAAACTTTGTCAAAGCATTAATTTCAAGAAAACTGTAAAGTGATGAGTCCCTCTGTCTTTTTCCTGTCTTTCGAGTCAGTTTGTTGCTTATTTTTCTTCTCGGAGCAGATAGAGAATAACGAGAATGGGAGAAAATGAAAAGATGTAACAAATTTAAGGAAATATATGCAGATAAATAAACACTAAAGAGAAAGAAAACGAACAAACTTGACAAATGCGAAGGAGGAACGACAACAGAAAGAAATGTGTACTTGCTGCTCCAATGATGTATCCACAGTAAAGAGGAACCAATTATTCAAGATGGACGTGAAGAAAAATTTTTGCCGTCAAATTATGGTTCCTTCTCCAGGCCAAGATGGATGGCGTTTCAGCCGGGAAATCTTGCAGGTTCCAGGCCAGGGGGCGAGGGGGATTCGGGGTGAAAGCCAGGATGGTTTCCATAGGCACCCTGTGGGTGGATTCGAGATGAAACCCAGGAAAGCCAGGGGGTTAAATGGTGAGCAAAGGCGACCATGCTAAAACTAGTCGGGTTTTGTGAGCGCTTTCCTATGGCATTTTTTTCATCGCTGTAACTTAGAGAGCGTTTGGGTGGAGATACACGGTATTCACCGACAGAGTGAAAAGTACTCGAATGGTTTTAATCTACGATTATGTTTTTCTGTGTGCGTGGTGGGGGGTTTTTGTCTGTGGTGTGTTGTCTTTGTCCATATTGTATGTGGTGTGTCGTGTGGTATGTGTGTTGTGTGTTTAAGTGTGTGAGGGGTTGTTTGGTAGTTTTGGTTGTGTGGTTTGGTGTGTGTTGTGGGTTTGTTGTGTGTGTGTTTTGGGTGTGGGGTGTGGGTGGTGTGTATGTGTAATAGATCATAAAATCACCAAGATAGGAATAATCCCGAACTATACCCCTTCAATCGTTTAGTTTTGCAGACCCCCTCATTGCTTTTAAACCCCTGGGGCATTTTTTCATGGGTAAAAAAAAGCGTTCCCCCAAAAGAAAAAGGGGGAAAGGGGAAGGCTTTTTGGGATTAGGG
>NC_051403.1:32367092-32372092 GCF_015228065.2 Penaeus monodon
ACTTGGCATGGAATAAGTACCAGCCAGTATAGGAGAACGTCCCTAGCACCAACTCACTTAAAAGATGACATAATTTTTTTTTTAAATATTGCCAAAACCATTTATAGCTGCCACTTCTTGCTGCCTACTACCAAAACGAGTAACATAAGCATCACCTTGGTTCTGCTAACAGTTGTTTAGAAAATCACCAATAGATCACAATATGTCCACTTCAGTAATTACAACTATATTCTCAAAATCCAATACAGTGTACTTCAGGGATCCCCAGTATGCCGTTATAACTGCAACGAAGCTTCTTCAAAGCAGTGTAAAAGAAGTATTGGTAATTTGAAGCAAGAAGAAAGTTAGCTTATCCAGAAGCAAGGTGTCATACCTAGCTGCGTGAATAGCAAGTTCTTTGCCTCAGTTATAACTCGATCTTCTTTCCGTTATCCCTTAATACTTCTCTGCACATTGCAGATCAACGTCAGTCCTCAAATACAGAAACTGCCTCTGGAGAGCTATTCCACCAGTAGGAGTGAGGGGTCTATTGAAGAGACTCCTCCCAAAGTAAATACTTTAGAGCCATCAGGCAAAGCTCTAGAAGCCTCAACGGTGACAGCTCCAGCTGCCACCACATCCACAGGGGCCACAACGGTGACAACTCCAGCTGCCACCACATCCACATGGGCCTCAGCTGCTAGACAGAATGCCCCTGAACCAAGGGCTCAGTCCTGCTCTTTACTCAGGCAAAGGGATTCTGAGCCTGTGTCAATGACTCCTCCCCCAAGGTATGGAGGCAAAGTGTCATGCCCGTGTGCTGTTCCCACGGTCAGGTAAGTCCTTTGCCTCGGTTTTAACTCACGTCCTTCCTATCATCCTTTAACCTCCAATACGTCTTCCACCACTCACTCTGCCACTACACTTCTCAGTCCTCAAAGCGGACTAGGAGTGAGAGGTTTATTTAGTAGACTTTGGAGCTGTCAGGCAAAGGCTCCAGAGGCCTCAAAGATGACAGCACCACAGCTTTTACCCAATCCACAGGGTTCTCCACTGCTGGACAGTATGCCCTTGAACCAAAGGCTGAGGTCTGCACTTTTACCAGGTAAAGGAATCCTGAGGCTTTCCAAAGAAATCCTGCTGAATATTAGTTTCCAAAGGCACTCCCAAGACGCTGGTAAAGGAAAGCCTAAAGAAGGTGTAAAGCAGGCCTGAACCACAGGTGCTGCTAAACACTTTATAAAAAGGTAGTTTGTCTACCTGAAGAAATCGATACCCTGATCCAATGGAATTGTCAGGGAATTCATGCAAAATGGGAGGAACTCCAACATCTGATAGCTTCATGTAACCCAATTTGTATATGCCTACAAGAGATTATGACCAAGGAAAACGTCTAATTTCCCTGAGAAGATTCCAAGTTTAAGCCCATTATGGGACCTTTGATAATGGACCTCATAGAGGAGTAACAGCGATGGTTTGTCAGGATATTCCCTTTCAGGCCATCCACCTCCAGATGATACTGCAAGTGAATTGCATAAGGATAGGCTTTACTCTGTTGCATCCATCAACTTTTCTCCACATAATCTCAATATAGATGATTTGGAATATCTACTTGGGCAGTTGCCTCACCCACTTCTACTCTTAGGAGAATTCAATGGCCAACATCACCTCTGGGGAGACACTTTGTGTAACCCTCAAGGAAGGCATTGTAGTCTTGTTCTTAAGAGTAGATGCAGTTTTACTGAATAGTGACACACCCACACACTTCCAAATTCAATCTAGGACATTGTCCAATATTGACTTGTCAGTTAGTTCACCTGGTGCACAGTTGGAATTCACTTAGCAGACCATGGAAGTGACCAATTTCCAATGCTTTTGGAGCCAATGGAGTGAAGACTAAAATCTTTTTAGATCAACTGCACTAATGCATGGGTCTGTGAATGATTTCCAGTGTGTTCAAGATATTGTTGATCACTTCACATTACAAAATTCACCTTGCAGCAAAAACATCCATTCCCAAAGGCAGCGGGCTGTACTGCTGTGGTCTGATGAATGTCAACTAGCTCTTGCAGCTGCAATAAGGCAGCTGAAACGACCCCCCCCCCCAGCCAGGTGACATACCCAGTTAGCATGGGTATGGGACAAGGTGCGCAAGATTGCTGGAAAGAGCACATCCGAGTCACTACCTGCTTTAATCCTAGTGAACAAAATAGATGTTTCAAATGATCTAGCTAAAAATCTAAGGCAGAGATCTCTGGAGCATCATACACTGCCTGATTCTCCAACCTTTGAGCTGAGCAAGAACGACGTTCAATATCGTTTTTCAGTAGGACTGCAGCAGAAATTTCATACAACTTGCCATCCTTGCAATGAGGAATGAACTCTGCTTTGCAACCTTACCATAAGGCTGTGCCAGTGACCATACTAAATTAATTTTCACCTATTGGAAAGCTCTCAAAAGTTCCGGTTGGACCTATTCAGCAGGATATTTATGAAAGGCTCTGTGCCACCTACATGGAAAGAAACTATAATTTTTCTTATCCCCAACCCCCTTAATGTGCGCTACCTTGCCGCAGTGGGTGGGTGGGGGGGGGGGGGGCTTGAGGTTCCAAAGATCTTGTGAGTCAGATCAGGGGGCTACCCATACTGGTGGAGTCACCAGTGAGTGATGAGACAAAATGGTGCACCAACGCCTATGAGAGGGGGTGGTGTACCCACCCCTGGTTCTTTCGATCTTGGACCAGGGAGAACTCTCTCACGTGTGTGCCACGTGTGGGATCCCATATTACTAGGAGACAAGAGTCCTCGAAGTTGAGCGATGCTGCACACTGCACCCTGCAGCTAGCAACACACCTCTTTGGTCCTCTATTCTGATTAAGTGGGTGGCTTGATCAAGGCCCTGTCAAGTCAATTGGCTGGTCAAATATAGCCATGGTCAAGCAGGAACTACCCAGTCGGCATGCCATCAGCACTTTAATAGTGATTGTGTATATTTCCTCACTACCCCTGGGGTTGTTGGGAGATTTTGAGTCTGAACAATAGCTACCCCTCATTGGACTCAATGGTGGGTGAATTCACCTTCCAGCAGAAGCCTCTATTCCTAAAGTAGTGGGCAGTATCTGCAGTACCATGGTGGTCTGATGAATGCCAACAAGCTGTCAGAACAAGAAAAGCTGCATTAAGGAAGTTGAAACGGTGCCTCGGCAATGAAACTTTGATCCATTATAAAAAGGCCCGAGCCAAGGCTAGACGGACGTCGTGGAGACAGTATGTCTCCTCGATTAACTCTGAGACTCCCTTAGCATGGGTATGGGACAAGGTGCATAAGATCACTGGAAAGAGCATATTCATGTCACCACCTGCTCTGAAGATAGATGGCATAATCATCACAGACAAAAAAAGATGTTGGAAATGAGCTAGCTAAATCCATGGCAGGGATCTCTAGAGCATCCTGCATTGCATGATTCTCCACTCTTTGGGCTAACAACAACGACACGCAATGTCGTTCTTCAGTAGGACTGCAGCAGAACTTCTATACAACTTGCTATTTTTGCGCAAGGAGATGGACTCTGCTTTGCAGCTCTGTTGTAAGACTGCCCTAGGAAGTTACGATATTCCATACCAAATATCTCAATTACCAGAGAGCTCCCAAAAGTTCCTGTTGGACTACTTGGAAGCATGGCATACTCATGAAGCTGTATGACTTTGGTTTAAGAGGAGCATTACCTACCTTCATACAAAGCTTCCTTGCTGACAGGAAGTTTAGAGTTTGGGTGGGAAACAGTTTGTCTAACCTGGAGGATCAGGTGGATGGGGTCCCACAAGGAAGTGTCTTAAGTGTGACCCTGTTTGCCATTGCTATAAATGAAATCGTAAAGGTCGTTCCAAGTGCTGGCTCATGTAATCTGTATGTGGATGACTTTACACTGTACTGCTTAGGAAGAAGCTTACAGGATGTGCAAGGACACATGCAGACTGCAATAATTCAGGTTGTGTAGTGGGCAAGATACCATGAATTCAAATTTTTCTCCATACAAGTCCATGTCTATGCATTTCCACAAACGAGGAAAGTTCCATCCTTTCCTCTATTTAGGAGCAAACCCACTGCATTTTGTCCAAGAGGTGAAATACTTGGGTCTAATTTTTGACTCAAGGCATACATGGGTACCTCACATCAAACAGTTAAAGGTGAAAGCAACAAAAGTACTTAATATTTGGCGGGTTCTTTCACATCTCTCTTGGGGTGTAGACTGCTTTACCGAGCGCTTATTTGTAATAAACTTAACAATGAATGTGAGGCTTATTCATCTGCAACTCCCACTGTTCTCCGGATGTTAGACTCGGTTCATAATGTAGCTCTCAGAATCTGTACTGGGGCTTATAGGTCTTCACCTGTGGAGTCCCTGTATGCTGAGAGTGGAGAACCACCTCTTTCATTACACTGGGACTACATGAACCTGATTTACTACATTTACTCCAGATTAGTTTTCAATCCCCTTGAGGATAGCCAATCCTATGGTAGGAGAATGAAGAATCTTGTGGAAGATCTTAATTTAAATCTCACAAAGGTTCTGGCTGTTGGAACTCCTAATTCCCCCCTTGGACTAATCAAGTTGAGCTAGATTTTGTCGGAATAAGGAAAAGGCAGAGATCCGAAGCAGAAGTCAGAGAAAGTTTTCTTCAACACATTTCTAAGTACCAAGGATCAGATGCAATACATACAAATGGTTCGTAATCTGAAAATGGTGTGGGCTTTGCAGCAGTGAACAGAAGGAAGACTGCATTTGGCAGTTACATGCCATCCGTACAGCAGTCAAGATGACTAGAGATCTTACGAATCATTCTATTGTAATATATTGTGACTCTCGTAGTGCCTTGCATGTAATCAAGAGCTTAAACTCATCACATCCAGTAGTGAGGGAGATTCAGGAGTGGCTTGCACTGACGTCAGCACGTAAAAAGACAACTCATTGTTGGGTGCCAGCGCATGCTGGTATCAGTGGGAATGAGCGAACTGATCG
>NC_051403.1:32377092-32379362 GCF_015228065.2 Penaeus monodon
AGCTTTCTCAGGGCTTGGTAGGCAGGGTAAAGGTCATTTACCAAGAAATGACCTTCAACCTCCTCAGCAAGATTCCTGATGAACTGTTCCTTCTCCCTTCTCAGCAGTGTCCGAGCCCAAAGAGTGACTCAAGACCTGATTGCCATTCAGTCAAGCCATGCGGCATGCTTTACTGGCCTCCAATGTCTGCAGAGAGATGGAATCCTGCCTTCCCTTGGGTGTACGCCAATGGACTCCTGTGCTACTTTGAGTGTTTTGCACTTGAAGAGCTCCCACAGAGCAACTTGGTCCATCAGGTTATCAAGTTCTGTGAATTGATTAGAGACTGCCTACGGGCACACTCCACCTCCCTCAGTGTCGTAGTGAAACACCCCCTAACGGAAGCTGCCTTGCGGCGGTGGGGGGGCTTGAGGTCCCAATGATCTGGTGAGCCAGACCAGAGGGCTACCCATACTGGAGGGGTCACCATTGAGGGATGAGACAAAATGGCTTCCTGGTGAACCAAGGCCTATGAGGGGATGGTGCACCCACCCCTGGTTCATTCCATCTTGGACCAGGGAGAACTCTCCCACATGTGTTTGTCGTGTGTGGCATCCCGTATTACCAGGAGACAGGAGTCCTGGAGGGTGAGCGATGCAGCTAGTGACACATCTCTTTGGTCATCTATTCTGGTTAGACGGGTGGCTAGATCAAGACCCGGTCAAGTCAATCGGCTGGTCAAATATGGCTAGGGTCAAACAGGCACTGTTCAGTCGGTAGCATATAGGTCCCGAGACTGCCATCAGTACTGTAATAGTGGCTGCGTATATTTCCTCATTACTCCTGTGGCTGTTGGGAGATTTTGATCCCCAACTATAGCTTCCCCTTATTGGTGGTTGGGTGGGGGGTGAGGAAATGAAGAATTCTAATTTGTATGACTACTACAAATTTACAAAGATCTAGCTCTCCCTGACGACCTATGCAATCCCCCGACCATTCCCTCTGGAACATCACATGTTGTCACTTTGGAACCTTTCCAGCTTCCAAAGGGCAAAAATGAGAATCGCAATGGTTCCCGAAGTCCCAAACCAGGTAAATACCTAGTAGTGAAGACTATTGATGGTGTATCAATCATGGATCTTGATATTTTTGAAGTACATCGGAAAATAGTTGAGGTATGTCAATGTGATCCTCGCATCACCCCACAGCAAGATGGTAGCCTGATAGTTGAGGATTCGTCAACAGATGAGAGTGACTGTCTGCGTGCAATATGTTTCATGTTCTCCTCACAAAACCCTCAATCATTGTAAGAGAACTGTCTTTTCCTGAGACCTGATGAGGTATTCTGAGGAGAAACTGTTAGAGGAACTAGAGAAATTTAATGTTGTGGCAGTAAAACGTTTTAAGAAGAAAGTTGATGGCTTGGAACAGTCAACACCAGCTCTCCTTCTAACTTTAACACGTTGGTTCCTATCAGAATCAGCTACTCAGGTAAAGCCATATGTACCCAACCCTATGCGGTGCTCCACTGCCAGAGTTATGGGAATGGAGCCAACTCTTGCCATTTTAAGGAAAATAGACAAGCAAGAGTATGTGTAAAGTGTAGTACAACAGGTCATCAAGGAGATGACAATTGTTTAGGTCCAATATACTGTTACCACTGCAAAGAAGCTCATGAAGTTTCTTCAAAGCAATGTAAAAGGTACAAATTTGAAAAAGTAGTGGTAATAAGGAGCAAGGAGAAAGTTGATTTTCCAGAGGCAAAGCAACGTGCCTGTGTGCTGTTTACACGGCCAGGTAAATCCTTTACTTCGGTTGTAACCCATCCTCCTTCCCATCAACCCTTGCCATCCGGTGCTTCTTACACCACACACTCTGCCACTTCCTTGAAACCTCAGTCCCCAATTGCTGAAACTGCCTCTGGTGAATTGTTCCACCAGAAACGGAGTAGGAGTGAAGGTTCTATTAAGGAGACTCTTCCTCCCAAAGAAGGTCTTTCGAGCCATCAGTTAAGGCTCCAGAGGCCTCAACGGTGACAGCTCCAGCTGCTACCACATCCACAGGGGCCTCCGCTGCTAGGCAGAATGCCCCTGAAGCAAAGGCTCAGGTATGTCCTTTGCCCAAGCAAAGGAATCCTGAGCCTGTTCAAAAGACACATGTCAAAGTGGGGTCTTTAGAGCTGTCAGGCAGGGCTTCAGAGGCCTCAACGCTGCCACCTCCAGCTGCCACCACATTCACAGGGGCCTCCGCTGTTAGGCAGAATGCCCCTGAAGTAAAGGCTCAGGTATGTC